>NC_061111.1:160068747-160159991 GCF_002878395.1 Capsicum annuum | reverse complement strand
TTTTTCAAATTTTATTTTTATTTTTCCTCTCATTTTTATTTTTCTCAATTTTTTTAATTCTTCGCTTTTTTCTTGATCTTTATTTTTTTCTTTCCTCTTTTTTCTTAATCTTTTTTTATTTCTCTATTTTGTTTGATCACTTTTTTTTTTTCTCAACTTCTATTATATTTTGTTAATAAATAAAAAATTGAATAATCCGCAAAGGGATCTTCTTTTTTTGATATCAAAGCAAATTTAAGGACATGAATTGTTGTTACAAAGTTCTTTGAAAATTCTTGAGATAAGTCGTGTCTCTAAGGCGAGAGTTGTAATTTGTCTGTTTGTTGTATTAATTTTTGCCTCTAGGGCACGAGCTGTAGATCATCTGCCAAGTTATTACACACTAAGCTAGTGTTAACTTTTGTCCATAGGGCATAACTTGTTTCTTTGGGGCTTAAGTTTTGCCTCTAAGGCAAGTGTTGTAGATCATCTACCGAATCATTGCAGAATAAACTAGTGTTAACTCTTGTCCATGGGGCATAACTTGTTCCTTTGGGGTCTAAAAATCTTGCCTCTTGGGCAAGACTTATAAATTATCTACTAAATCATTACACATTAATCTAGTATCAACGCTTGGCCATGGGGCATAACTTGTGCGTTTGTTTTATTAATTTTTGCCTCTAGGGAACAAGATGTAGATCATTTGCCAAGTTATTACACACTAAGTTAGTGTCAACTCTTGTCCATAGGGCATAACTTATTTTTTTTAGGGCTTAAGTCTTGCCTCTAGGGCAAGTGTTGGAGATCATCTGCCGAATCATTGCAGAATAAGCTAGTATCAACTCTTGCCCATGGGGCACAACTTGTTCTGCATCTTTCCTTCAAGGCAAATTTTAAAGTGTATCGTGTGAAATTATTCACATCACATCTCTTGGGGATGTGTTCCTTCCCCGAATCCTGTTAATATGATGTATTTTTACACATCAATATATAAAAAAATTTAATATGCTAAGTAATTTTTATAAAAAATCAATAAGAAGGTATTGAGTTAAATACTTTACCACAAGTTTAAACTTCAAATAAATAAGAAGACATTCGTGATTGAAAGTCAAAAGTACTTGTTACTAACTAAAATAGGGGATCAAAGAATCCTATTATAACTGCTATTTTGATCCAAATTATAGGATAAAAAGTAAAACTAATCATGTTTTTTTATTTTTCATTTTGTATCTTCTTATATATGGATGAAGGATAGGAGTGTAGTGACAATTTGATCTGTTATGCCCAGTTCTTTTGCATCTCGAACATGTATAATTATTTTTTGAAGATTCTGTTCTATAAGGATATCTGGATGTTTGTCTTTTTCCAAGCAGAACCTCTTTATCTGGGGTTTTTGTGATCAGATCCTTTATGCTATCTAGGACAATCCATGATTTTGTGCTTCCAACTGGTAGGATTTCTCCCTGGTATATGTGTAGCCAAGACTATCTTGAGAACCAATGAGAACAGTAGCTAAACTTGTTCATATGTTTACTGTTTATCGCTGCAATTACATGGGTTAATGGTATCTCATCTGTTTGAAATACCAAGAATTGACAAGTCCTACTCTTCAGGTCTATAATATATTCAACTCCTTCTTCTCTTACAACAAATCTTGTTACATCAATGGGGTCTACCTATAAATAAAATGCTAAGTAAATGATAACTTATAGTGAAACATCTAGTATATGAGCAGAATCAGACATACAGAGCAATTAATCATACATAAGGGAAGAATCTTGAGGCAATAAAAAAACAACTACAATCAAGCATATAACATCAAATCATAATCTAATATTGAACTAATCGAAAACCTAATAATAAGGAGTCACAATTAAGGTTCTATTTCAAAATGAAAGAGAAAGGCCAATTAGGGGATAGTTAGAGTTTTAATGCTTGGCTTGGTCAGGGATAATGCAAGAGAAGGATCTGTCATCTAAGGAATGAGCTTTCAAAGTCAAATTCCCTATATTATATGGAAAAGATAGAACCTTGCTCAGGAACAACAACTGATTCAATAGTGATGCTTCCAACATATGAGCAGGAGAATCAGCTACAAATAAATTGAGATAAAATAAATATTGTATCTAACTTAAGAGTAGAATAAACTATGATAGTGAAACATTTAGTAGATGAGCAGAATTAGCCATACAGAGCAATCAAACATACATAGGGGACGAAATTGAGGCAACTAAAAAACAGCTACAATCAAGCATACAATATCAAATCACAAACTATCACACAACTATGAGCAGAAGCAACAAAACACATATTTCGCGTGCGAATCTCAAGGAAATAAAAAACCTAGCAATAAATCACAAATAACAGTAAACCAACTATGTATAATCTGCAATAAAAAATAGTAATAGTATATTCCTCTATCATCAAAATATAATTTTAATTACTTACTTTCAATTTCAAGGTGACTTGAATCTTGTCAGTCACCTCCACTTCCACCCAACGTGTGATGTCATGAAAGTTGTCTTGCGCTTCTATTTTTCTTTCATAAAACCAACTTTGTAACTTGTTCTGAATATAATCGATCAGTCTCAGTATTGGTAGTTTCCTTTCTTTTCTCAATATCGCATTCATGGACTCCACATTGTTAGTTGTAGGCATATTGACCTTCTGGTGGTATGAAACGAACGAGCTCATCTTTATGGTTCTTCTTCTTTCAAGTACTCTGTAGCAACTTTATCGACTTTTTCTATCTCATCCATGAAAGTATAAAATTTTATTTGTTTGTATGTTGTTGTTGCATTGTAGAAGAGTGATAGAACCACATCTGAGAAGTATCTTTTTTTAAAATTCTTCTTCATGTGATAGATGCATATCCCGTGTTGACACTCTAAATAGACATTTGCAATTGTATTTGTAATGGCTGGGTAATGATCTGATAGAATAGATAATTATTCACGTGCTCCAATTGCATTTCTTAACTGATTGAAGAACTAGTTATAAGACTCATTATTTTCTGAGTCTACAATTCCAAAAGCCAAAGGAAATATGTTGTTGTGTCTGTCCTTTGGCACTGCTATCATGAGGACAGCACGATATTTTAACTTCAAAAATGTTGCATCTACTATTATTACTAGTCTATAGTTGGTCCATCCAATGATTGAAGCGCCATAAGCAAAAAATACATATTGAAACCTGTGTTGAACAAAAGAATATTAGTAACAATTTGTATTAGTAACAAAAAATACAGACTTATTACTAAACTAAGTCTTGCCCATGAGGTAAGAGTTGCATATATGTTAATAATCTAATCAGTGCAATTAAAGAATAAACTTTTTCCTCTTGGGTAAAAGTTTTCAAATTCAATGGTATAGTATTTGTACAATAATTTTCTAAACTAAGTCTTGCCCATGAGAAAAGAGTTTCATCTATGTTAATAATATAATCAGTACAAATAAAGGATAAACTTTTGTCATTTGGGCAAAAGTTTTCAATTTCAACAATTATCTAAACTAAGTCTTGTCCATGAGGCAAGAGTTGTATACATGTTAATAATCTAATCAGTGCAATTAAAGAATAAACTTTTCAATCTTGGGCAAAAGTTTTCAATGTCAATAATTTTTTAAACTAAGTTTGCCCATGAGGCAAGAGTGGGCAAGAGTTGTATATACGTTAATAATCTAATCAGTGCAATTAAAGAATAAAATTTTTTCTCATGGGCAAAAGTTTTCAATTTCAACAGTATAGCATTTGTACTTGTTCTCATCGTCCCTCTTTATGTTTGTATATGTGCCTGGATTATTTTCTTGTATCATGTGAAGATACGATGGCAACCTATTGTAGTTCTCTTTCGTAGTTCCTCTTATCACCGTATAGGCATGTTGTATCGCTCTCCATCCTTTGTTGTAGGATATGATTATTTCGTATTTCCTTCTCAGTTTATCTACCACAAAGTTTGGTGTGATTGCATTACTAGAGTCACGCATAAGATCTAGTATGTAGTCACATATGACCTTTGATGTTGCATTCCTGTGGTCGGAGTTATAAAATCAACCGAGCAACTGTGAGCCTTTTCATATGTAGTAACCTAAAAGAGCAAAGAATTAGAAATCTTCGTAGCATGAAATCGCCACACGCAGTTGTTGTCTAAACATCGCAGTGAATATCTTGTTGTGCTTGATTTGATAACCTTAAATTGAATGTTGTGTGTAATTGCAATGTTTGACATGCACGTCATCATATTTTATTTGTCAATGAAGATCGACTTGACATTTACCTCATTCAAAGAGGCATTGTGTCTCAAGAGAGTAGTCTCGACATCAAGTATTCTCTTCTTTTTTTGTTGTACCCTCTTAATCTTCGACGGCTGCCCCATTTCTTCATCTATTGTAGCCTGTAATATTTGTTTGATCACCTATAAAGCATTATTTCTATTAATAATTTCAATTAATTGTCTCATATTTTATTGCTCAATACTTATTTCTTTTCCATTTACTCCAAGCAGAACCTTTGTGTAAAATGAAACAACTAAAGATTAGTAACAATTTAATTTAGAATATATATCTTCAACAAGTAAAATCATTAAAGAGTAAGGCATAGTCAACTATTGCCCATGGGGCATAACTGTCAAAGTCTTGCCTCTAGAGCAAGAGTTATAAGTCATCTTTCAAATCATTACAGACTATGACAGTGTCAACTCTTGCCCATGGAAAAGTGTCAACTCTTGCCCATGAAGCATAACTTGAAATGTATGGCAGAATCTGAAGATGCTTAAATCGGACTTGAAACTACTGAATAACACACACTATAGGGGTGATTCTGAGAGGGTTATTTACTTCAGAGATAGGTTACAAGTAACACAACATAGTTTATCAACTCAATACTCTGATAGTATGGCCTTAAAATAGAATGATGTACTGACTATTATTGAGAAATGGAGCAATATTGAAGAGAGCATGTTACAATAAAAATTCAGGGCTTTGTGTATAAGCTAGGTGATTCAAACCCCATGTATTTTAGTGCAGTTATGAAAGAAAAAAAGTAACAAGAATCTTATTTAGTTTTTAAACTAAGAATCTTATTATTTTAGTATTTGCTTTGCCTTTCGGATTTTCAGTTAATGCTTAGTTGAATACATTTTTCGCCTCACCGAATACAGCCAAAAAATTTTCTTTTGGCTTGTAAAATCTTTTAGATAACCATGGCTACCCAAAACGGGATCATTTATTATTCTGCCAAATCTCCTCAACACCCTAAGGTTCACAACCGTAGTCAAGGGACTGAATATAGCAAACATAATGGATATTCTAATATGCCAAGACTGAAGTTTTCTAATAAGGAGTTCTCGGAGATGTGTGGAAAATTAAGCAACCGTGTTATCTTCAGGGGATCTCCTATGTTGTGTCACTCAACAGAAATACGCGATACTGAGACAAAAGAAGTTTAGAAACACTGATGATTATTCCAACATATCTAGGTAAGCATGGTTCAACAACAAATGGTCAATGAATATAAATATGATGCATTTTCCACAAAGAAGAATTTTTTTTAACACTGAAAAGTTGTATAATAGTAGCCTTGTTACCTAAAGTGCCAAATCCTACTACGATTAGAGAATTTAAACCCATTGCCTGTTGCTTTATGTTATACAAGCTAATAGCTAAGGTGCTCTCTCTTAGAATCAACAAGTTAGTGCTTCTTTAATCTTTAAAACATAGGCTGAATTCATCCGAGATGGAAAACACAGCCTTTTCCTTCAAGACCAAACCCTCGCAACTACTCAAACATAATTATAATCACAATAAAAAACTCCCCACAACCTGTTCAACACAATTCCTCATCATCTTCTAATGCTAATTATATCACTAGTTTGAAATACTTGGAACTAATTTCTTGTACCACCTTGACCTTATACGTTTGACCTTCCCAAAATATATTGCGATCAACGTTAACTCCCATATTAATGACCTTTAATTCCAAGACCAACCCCCATAACTACTCAAATACAATTATAACCACAATAACAAACTCCCCACAACCTGTTCGACGGAATTCCTCAATGTTAAATATGTTACTACAACAACTACATATTCCAAGTTCAACTTACGTTCACCTTCCAAAAAATTAAATCAATATGTTAAATATATAACAAACTAAAATTACCACAATGAATTTTGATGATGAAATTCATACCTGAAGAAACCTTACGGCTAGAGTCGATTCTGCGAATGTTTGAAAGTCGATTCTCGAATTTGAAAGAAAGTGATTTAACAGCAATATTTTGGAGGTCGATTTTGAAATTTGAAAGAAAGAGAGAAAGAAAGAGATTTAACCAAGAATATTTTGCAGGAGGTTATTTTCGTCCAAAAGAATATGACTTAACAAGTAAGGCTATTTTAACAAAGCCTTTTTATTTGGGGCTAAAATTTGAAAACCACCCTAATTTGGGTCTATATTTGAGAATTACCTTTTAATAAAAGTCATTGCTAATATGAGATTTTGATCATAATTTATTGTTAGTCTATCATTAAAAAGTACTTACTAGTGATGGAATTTCATTGTTGCACGACATAAGTTATCTGTTGCTAATTCTTAATTTTGTAGTGACGACAAAGAATATAACGAGTCCAACAAGAGTCAGTATACATAATATTTGCATTTATATATTACTAGTGTAGGTGTACGTGCCTCGCGCGTGTACCTCACTTTATTGAATTCAAACGTTACATTAAATAGGATTTTTTGTTTAAATAATAAAGATGAATACAATAATTAAATTCAACATTTTTTGAAGAATTTATTTAATTAAACTTAACCTTGCCAAAAAAAATTTCAAAGCCGATCGACTTTCATCTCCTACCTATAAATTACAACAAAATAATACGATGATAGAGACATCAAAACAATATAATTAAATCTAATCTTTACATAAAGTTTTTTCAGAGCCGTCCAACACTCATCTACCACCTATAAACTATAACAAAATAATACGATAATAGAGATATCAAACTAATACAACTAAATTATACCTTTACACAAAAAAAATTCCAAAATAGAGATATAAAAATAATACAATTAATCTTAACCTTTACCTAAAAAAATTCCTCAAAGTTGACCGACATTCACCTACCACCTGTAAATTCATCTACGACCTGTAAACTACACCAAAATAATATAATAACGATCACAAAATTTCAGTTTTGAAGAAAATAATTTTTGTCTGAGCGAAAATTTTGACACTGAAGAATGATTGGAATGAAAACAAAGAATATATATATATATATACACACGTTGAATTCCATTATATTGACAAAAATAGTGAAGAAGTTGGGGGTTAGAAAATTAAACATCCACCAATCTAGACATGTAACCGAATCAAGTTTGATGAGCATCAATCATGTTTTTTCAATAAGTAAATCAGTTTCTTCTCTAGTTTAACGTGCATCTCAATGTTTATAGAAGTATTTTCTTAATAAAGTCCTATTTTAGGAGTATTTTTCTATCCTATTTTAGGAGTATTTTTCTAATTGACCAGTACAAAAAAATATTAATTGATTCTCTTTCTATATATTTTAGGAGTGCCATATATTTTAAGAGTCTAGCTAATATAACAAAAATAATTAAATAATAAATTGAAGAAAATGGTGAAAAGAAAATTTTGTATAAAGGAGAGTCTTTTAATGAAGGACAAAAAGTTCAAATCACGTTCTTCACATTTTTAATATATTATAGATATAGATATAGATATAGATATAGACATAGATATAGACAAAGACATAGACATAGACATAGACAAGATATAGATATAGATATAGATATAGATATAGATATAAATTGTAGATTAAGTTATTTTTTAGTAACCAAAATAATAAAGTGATTTATATTATTATTTAACTACAGATTTACAACAATGCCATTATTAACACAAGCAAGAACGAAAAGTAAAAATAAGAAAAGAAACATGGTAAACTCTACCATTACTTTGATTGAGATCTCAACAAATCAAAATTTTATAATTTGTGAGGAAAAATCATACTTGAGTCATATTCCTAAAAGGCAGCAAATAAAACTCTATTATGTTTTCTTTTTATTTTTAATCTAAATGTCTATTTTTAAATTTTATTTAGTTATAATGAATTTAAAATTAAAATTATTTTAATCAATTAATTAATAATATTTATATTACTTATGTTTTCTAAAGTTCAACTATGTTCTTGAAGTTTACAATAATAAATTATCATGTATTATTGATAGACAAATACTAATTGTGAAGATTTCATTTACATAGGAATACCTGAAATGTCAATAATTTCAACAATTTGGTTTTTGTGTTTCATGTTCTTCATGGTCATGAACTCATGGGTACACCTTCAAAATAGACTTGAAGGTCATTAGCATGTTTAAGAATTATAAAAGCCATTTCTTTCATAAAAGGGCAATTGTAAGCTAGCACACAAATTAAACATAAAGAAACGAATCACACAAGACAGGCTAACCACAAAAATACTTAAAGCAATGAATTTAATTTGAAGTTTATAAAAGAAAGTACAAAGTACAAAGAAGATACAAATAAAAAAGAAAAACGACAAACAAACTTCATGTAAGTAAAAAAAAAATGTGTTTCTATAAAATATAAATTCAAGTTAGAGATTGAACGCAAAAACAAAAGGAATTCATAAATAAAGAAATTTACATTCTACTCCTATATAATTTGTATTAGTATTTATATATACTACTATGCCTACAATTGTATGAAAGTTTTTAAAATATAGTAGGCAACTTTTGTTTTTCCAAAAATAACCATAGTTTTTCAATAAGGAAAAAAATAGTATTAGGTTACCAAGTTATTAATGAAAGGAAAATTAAATTATATTAACCTAAAAGACAAAAAAAAATATCCAGATCCATAAGTAATTTAAAGTGGTGAAATTAGGTAGAACATATTGCACGAAACGTTTCCCACACCTACAATTAAGGAAATTAATGGCAAGTTTGGATTCATATTTTAGTACTCTTAATTTCTTTTTATATATTTATATTGTTATCATGTTTCATATATTTTAGGAAACTTTAATATTTGATTTAATAAAATAATAATTGAAGAGAAAAAAAATAAAAAGATGATTTTATCTATTGTAGAGTTTTTTTAATGAAGAGTAAAAAGTTCAAATCACTTTTCTAAGCGTATTCATACTTTTAATATATTATATAGATGTGTATATGTCTACTATTTTTTGGGTCATAGGCGCTATTTATGTTAATTTTTTTCTTAGCTTATATTTCTTCTATTAATATAGGTGGCAATGAAAATAACAATTTGGCTCCTATGGAGGTGGGGAGCGGAGTCAGGATTTTCACTAAGGGGGTTCAAAATTGAAAAAATAAATATACAAACTCGCTGAAGAGAGCTCGACATCTAATATATATATATACATATAACAATTTTAATTATATATAAAATAATATAATTTTCCGACGAAGAGGGTTGGACGCTAGCCTAAAGGTGGATCTGCCCGTGGAGCAGAGATTGACGGTTGTTGCGATGAAAAATGTTGCTTTACATTATGCAACAACGCCCACAATGTAAGTCACCCTGAACGAAGTTGCAAAAACTTTGGACATGAACATAAGACTAGCATTTGTACTTATGATTATTAGTCATCCTTAAATTATATTTTTGTCTATTGATTAAAAATTATTAATGAATAATTAATATCATCAAAGTGTTGGTGGAAAGAACTTGTAAGTACTCTAGCTGATTCTAAATATGATAATAAATAAATGGTTATTTTAAAATATGTGATGTTAAGTTTGATTACCAAGTCATCCATATCTTTAGTAAAAATAAATTTAATTTGAATATAAAAAAATAAAGACCAACTCATTTGAGGATAAAACCTATTAAATAGCAAATTGTAATTAAACCTCACTTCTTTCATTCGTCATAGATTTTGATCACACTCAAAATTAATTCAAGAATATCTTGTTGTAGATGAACAATATCAGTCACAACTTTGTAAATAAGTTGTATGTCATTTGTATACAAAGTTTAGGCTTTGTTCCACACTTTGCAACAAGTCTTGCAAAATTGAAATAAATTTAACAACTTAGGATCAAGTGAATTTCACAAAAGATTATACAGTTGTGCATTTATTTTAGGGTAACTTACATAAATACCTGAATTTTTAAGTGATATTACATAAAATCTCGATTATTTTGTTAATTACATTTTATCCCGATTTTTTGAAATGGTGATACATATGTTATATAGTGATACATATAAAAAAGTGATACATTTGAAACTAACAAGATATTTATTTAAGGAAATAATAGATTCTCTTTTATTCATTATATTCTTTTATTTAAGGAAAGATATCTAATTTTTCTCCTTTTTTAGATTTAATTTAGGTGTTTTAATTATTTTTTTGTCTTTAATTATGAAAGATAGTTTTTTTTTTTAATATTTTTTCTCTTTTTCCGTTTTTAATTTTAGTCTGCTTCTTTTAGATTTAATTTTAATTATGTTTCAATTCTGCTTTTAGTCTTTTTTTTTTAATTTTAAAATATTATTACTTTTGTTTCCTACACTGACTACACCATCACCTTTCATTAATAACATATGAATCACTCAATAATTGAAATAAATAATTGTATCTACCATATGAATCACCATAATACCATATACATCACCCATTAATATCATATGAATCACCCAATAATTGAAATAAATAATTATATTTACCATATGAATCATCATAATACCATATATATGAATCACCCAATAATTGAAATAAATAATTGTATCTACTATATGAATCACCATAATACCATATATATCACCCATTAATATCATATGAATCACCCAATAATTGTATCTACCATATGAATCACCATAATACAATATGTATCACCCATTAATATCATATGTATCACCCGTTAAAATCATGCAAAATGTATCTATCGTATAAATCACCATAATACCCATATAATGATATCATATTTATCATTCATATGAATCACCATTAAAAAAATAAACATGTATGAATAACTAAATAAATTTATATATGTATCAATAGAATTTTTTTTTTAAAAAATGAGAGAGATTTTAGAAGAGGAAAAAAAAGTTGCATGCATTAATGGAGGAGAAAAAACCAGGAAGGAAGATGATTTAAACATTAATGGAAGAGAAAAAATCAGGAAGGAAGATGATTTAATTGTTGATAATTAGGGAGATATTTTAGGGAAGGAAATCTTGAATGAGTTAATGGTGGAGTAAAAATAGGATGTGAGATTTTCTTAATATGTATCAAGAGTAAAGTTAAAAAATGGGATTTTATGTAAATTTTTAAAAAGTAGGGGATATTAGGTATCCATTTGGCCATAGAATTTTTTTTTTCCGAAAAATTATTTCACTTTAGAAAAAAAAAGTGAAAACACGCTGCGTTTGGCCATGAATTTTCCAACTCCAATTCCGAAAAATTATTTGAAAAAGTGAAAACAAGTTTCACTTGTTTTCACTTTTTTCACTCATACTTCTCTCACAAAATTTCAAAAATAACTTTAATTTATATTCATGGCCAAACACAACTCCAACTCCAACTTCATCTTCAACTCCAACTCCAACACCGAAAAAAAGTAATTTTTATGGCCAAACGAGGCCTAGGTAATATAGTCTCTTAAGTATGAGATTTGTGTAATTTAAGTAGGTCTATCAATTGGCCCTACATTACTATCGTTTTTGAGTAAGTGAGCTTCAACTTCTTGACCTATAAACTACAATTGTACGGAGGTTGTCCAAGAAATGTAATTTTAAACTTGTTTGCTATAGTAATTGCAAGTGATGATGTAGATAAAATAATTGACTTAACAATCTGATTTTCAGTAGTCTAATTATTCATTTGATTATCACCTATTTTATTTTTTTATTTGTCAACAAAAAAAAGATATTGATGAAGCAAAGAAGAAAGAAACCAAATGTAAAATTCTTTTCTCTAGATGAACAAGAAAGAGATACAAAGATTTAGAGAAAGAGACAAGAAGAAGGAATACACACAGAAAACAAATGATCTGAAGAACGAGAGAGATGAGACTGAACAATGTTTTGATATGATTGATTTAGCAATTAGTTGATCGATTCCTCGTCTTTTTTAGTTTCAATTTTTGTTACTGAAAATGAATATTCATAGGGAGCTAGAACTCAGCCTCTGATACCATGTAAAATTGAAAGAGAAGAGCAGAGATATTGAGAATTATATTGATTAATTATTCCCTCAAGTTCATGGAATTAAATAGTTGTTACAAATAGTGTAAATAAAAAAAGAAAAAAAGAAAATATTATACAATCTCTAATTGCCTAATTCTAGAAATTAAAAAATATTTTCATAGTTACACTAATTATATCATATTTAACACCAATTTTTAGTACTCATTTGACCATGAAAATAAAAATAATTTCACTTTATTTGAAATTTTTGAAGTTGAAATTCTGTTTGATCATAATATTAACAAAAAATTCTTAAAATTGTAATTTACTTTTTTCTATAAATATGATTTATACTCTCAATTTCTAAAAGCTCGCAAAACAATCCATTTAACTTTCACAACTCTACTAATTTGTATACTAATATAAAATAAATAAATAACGTCACTATTGAACATTGAAAACAACCACATGGAGCCATGTTTATGTCTCCCTGAACAGAGAAAAGTTGAGGAATAAGAAGAGTAGAAGTTGGCTCTGCTTTGAAAATTTTACCAAGGGAGTGTTCATAAATAACAACTATTGAGGTGTTAGCATTTACTTTGATTGATGTCTGCTGCTTACAGTAGTTATAATTCTAGTTTGGTTGATGTCACAACCTGATTTATTAGATCATGATGGTGCCTACCATAACCCACCAGTAGGCAAACCAACCCGTAATTCAGAACGGCTAGTAATGAACTACTCAACAATATAAGAAAAAAAATTCAAAATAAATGACATAAAGATCAATACATAATAGAATCTCAAAACATGGTGGTATCAGTACAAGAGCTTCTAAATATACTTAAGATTACAAAAGTGGTCTATCAAGAGAATTACACTGATACAACTTATCTCTGCATTCAATATAGAGACTAGTCTAATACAAGGAGAGAGATAAGTAATACTCCGAATGTCAGGAGTTAACTCTAAGTTTCTAAACCACAATTTCTCCGCACAATGCACAATCAACGGAGATAAGCCGTAGTATGATCTGCAGGCTGCAGAAGTGTAGTATAAGTACCAAACGAATGGTACTCAGTAGGCAACTTTCAACTGAGCTCCAAAGATAAAGCAGAAATATACAACATATAAACAGAATGGAAACTACACCCAAGAGTCCAGAGCTTGTATAACAAGTCAATGAGAATAATAATGGACAACTATCCTGTTCAAGCCCAAGAATCTAACATAACAAGACTAAGAAAGTATCAAGGTGAACTATCCTATTCCAGCCACATTTATCAGACGTCGATACTATATTATATATCCCAGGCCAATATATGAATAAGGAGTGAAGTAAAGATATATTGCAATATACAAGATCAATAAATGAATATACAATATGAACAAATGAAGGAAGGGATATACGGTAGTGCTACAGCTTCATATAGCTAGATACATATATGTATACACGTAACTATGAGGTCATCTTAAAGAGTAGTTTAGATCATCATATCCTCATTTTAAGACCTCATTATGATACTATCAGGATTCAATACTATCATACTCAGGGTTTCTAATCTACATGGCTAAACATCATATAATCGTGTACAATAATACTATCATAAGATAGAAGAGGCCAAAGATATACCTCAATTCTCGATACTGGATCAATGCCTAATCTGTCATAAGTTAGCCATAATAATGATCATAACAATGATAATAATAATATCAATAACAACATGAATAACCAGCTACTTTGAAAAACCAAATACCCTGAGCCTATGCGTACCCCCACCGCCCCAGGTTCAAAAAGTTCAATCAACACACAACAACACAAGATATCTTTTTCATC
Organism: Capsicum annuum; assembly: GCF_002878395.1. NCBI lineage: Eukaryota > Viridiplantae > Streptophyta > Magnoliopsida > Solanales > Solanaceae > Capsicum > Capsicum annuum. The sequence goes on along the minus strand of NC_061111.1, from coordinate 160,145,976 downwards.
CATGTTTATGAAATCATCCCATACCGGCTGATAGACATAAGTGCATACTGGCGATAGGAGATGTGCATGCAGGAATGAATATAAGGTACACAATCAATATCATAACTCATCATAACCGTCATCATCATGACCATTATTATTGTAATTAACCTCTGGCCTTACCGGGTATCAATGTATCATCATAATATCCTCCGAACCTGCTGGGTATCAATACCATCATAATTTATCAATTCACCAGGTAAATCTCATAAATAAGGCTTATTAGTCTCAACTAGACTTATTATCTGCAATTAAGCCCCCAAAGGCTAACACAAATCTTGGCCTAAGTGGGCCGGATGATCTCACTTCTAATCCTCAATCTCCATATTTAGGTAAACTACGCCCAAAACTAGGTTAAGGTGTCTACTTCAACTTCTACATGTCAAGTAAGCCATAACCAATCCTAAAATAGGAAATTCGTCTAGAAACATGGGCAATTATGTCAATTCTACCCCAAGATGTGGTTTCAAGATCACTATATTAGCCCAACTAAGTTCAATCATACTAACCATGATTCCAACACTTGGAACATATCCCAAACTTAGCATCATAACATTTCCATACTACAAACTAATTCAATTTAAGGAGAAGGCAATAGGATTCTAAAAGGTTCATAAACATACCATCTTACGGGTTTAAAACCCTCATCCAATTCCCCAAACATCAATATCCAATACTAGTTTATTTATTCATAATCAAGCCTAACATTAATATTCACATTCCATACATAACACACATCATATTTGAAGAGGAGTAGGTAGAAGCCTACCTCAAGGCCGAATCGCAAAACCTCACATCATGCACCACATGTTCGTCTTCACTTCACAATCCCCAAAATATCATCATGCTATCAAAAACATAATCTACTCATCAATACGAGTCTAACGATATTCATATTGCACTATTGTGCTTCGGGTCCAAAAACAACACCAAAAATCTCAAGTGGATCCCACGTATGAAAATCACATTTTCGAGGTCAAGCCAATGCTCATACATCACCAAAGAATCATAACCCTAAATTTATGGGTACAAACAAATAAAATTTAGAGATAAATCAAGCCCTAAGCTAAATTGAAGTTTTGGGTCAAAAACTAAGAAATTCACCAATAAAATGATGAAATCTTACCTTAATAGGATGATAATCATGATAAAAGATGTTTACCAAGCTCCCTAGACACCCACAAGACTCAATTTTGAGTTATCATACCCATTTAGGGTTTTATGCTCTCAAGATGAAGGAAAAATGCTCAAATTCACGACATTGGGGGTCTATTTATAAACCCCTCGGCGAAGAGATGCGGTATCCCTGTGACAGCAAAGTCAAAAATTTATTTTTGACCCTCAAAACTCATTCGAAACCCAAAATATATGATCCAATAGTGAAATTTGAGTGTAAATCATATTTCCAATCCATTGGAATCATCAAACCCTTCATACGCGATTGTTTCAGCAAAAATGGGGCCGACATCTATAGTTTTGAGTTTTCAACTTTCCGACTAATAGATCGAAATGAGCTTGGATACATTAAAATCCGAACCAATGATTTACCTAGACTAAAATCGATATTTTAGATCTGTTGGAACAATTGAAATTTACATTCGAGATCGTTTCACTGAAGTTTTCGCTCGATGGCCATTTGAAAACTACGAAGACTTCAAAATAGAAAATTGACTCTAAAAATCAAATGAAATGTTCGATAACCGAACGTCAATTCCAGAAAGTCATAAAGAACTTAGGGCAGCTATGAAGAAGCTCAAATGACGAAAATAAGTATAAATATGAAAAATGACCTGAAGGGTCATTACAGTATGTAGGTAAAATGAATGGGGTGCTTTTTGTATAAAATAAAAATTAGGTAATGCTAAAATTAAAATAGTAGTAAAGAAAAATTTTACTATGGTTGAAGTCCAACCAACACAAGTTGTGAGAGGAACCATTCATTTATTGACACCTGAAAAATGGGATCCACCATAATTTTTTAAAGCTAATAAAGAGAGAGAGTGAATATGTGTCCAAAACACAAATATTAAATCAAATAAAATAAAATTGAAAAGATAGTGGATTGAGGGGTCCATATTTATTTATTGTTATCTCTTGAAAGAAAATTTCTAGAGAAATCAATGAAGCCAAGAACTCTCTAAAAACTCACGCCTCCTTCCTTTTTGTTTTACTCAAAAGCATCATTAAAATTAAAATTATAGATCAAGTAACAAAATTTTTAAAAATATATTAATAGTTAATTGAGTTTTTGATGATTCAAAGGAAAAAAAGCTGACATTTGAAGGTGAAGAGAATCAAAATAATATGGGAGAAAATCTCCCTCAATCTAATGCTAAAAAGGATAAAAAAAATTGGGTGAAAATCTCTCTGAATCTTTTTTGCTTATTTAATTACCTATGATTCCAGGTATAAATTTTTTTCATCTTTTTATGTGATTTTTATGTTATCCACAAAATTAAACAAAAAAATATAAATATCTGATAATTTAAATTTTCATAGATTTTCTTTGCATGTTAATTATAATATCAAAATATAAAAATAGTATTTGTTTGCACTGATTTTGCTACTAATTAAGAGTATACTATACGAAAAATCAAGTTCATACTATAATCTCCTTAAAAAATTAAAATGAATTTCTTTCAAAATTTATTTGTTTGATCCTTGGCTCTGCATACAAGCTTCATATTGCAGATTCATGTTTTGAGTTAAAAATTGAGTGAAAATACTAGGTGAATCTCCATGTAATTGCATATTTGATTTTTAAAAAATAAATTAATAGTCTTAAAAAATATATTAAAGTAACTATAGTTATTTTTAAAAACAGATTCGAAGAGAAATCAAACCTCAGAAATCAACTCCACGGACTGATGTTATATTTGCTGCATTAGGATTGAGTGTCAAAAGTTAGTGTTTTGTACAAAGATGGATGGTTCTGTGCTAGTATTGCTCTATTTTTGAATGTCATCTATGTTGTTTTTTTCTTTTTTTCTTTCCTAATCTTTTGATTTCATTCTTCCATATTCATTTTTTTTAATTGAATTCAAAATTCGATCAGTACACCCTGTTAAAGGATCAACAGAACTGAATTTGTGTTTAGCTTTACCACAATCTCCATTGTATATTTCACTTTGATGTTTACTAATCTCAATTCTTTCTTGATACAAATATTTTTTTTTAGCAAATTTTTCAAAATCCACATTATTTGCGGTTAAAGTCATACCATCAAACGACTCTTTGATTAACCCATTCAAATGAATTGTCATAGAAGATTTCACTGATTTCTTCTTTATGGTGTGTTCCTCAAATCCATTTCCATGCGTAGCATTCTTAGACCATCTTTTCAAAATGTATTTCTCTAAGGAAAATTCAAGTCAAAGAACAAAACTTTTAGTGCGTGACAACATAGCCAATTCATGGACTCAAACATATGACAACTACAAATAATTGAATTTTTAAGGGAATTAAACTGGACAACTTCAGTTTGTCCATTTTCACCCTTTAAAATTGTGTATTTGGTAGTATCGCCATTAGTTTCAGTACTGAGTGTTCTTTTGGTTGTCCCTTGCAAAAATTCATATTGAAATTTTTTTTAAATTCCTCTTGTGTATATACTAGTAGCATTTTTAACATCCCACATTCTTCTATGTATAGTTTAAGTATTCCTCGAGAATTATAATTCTCGGTTGCTTTAATATCTTACATTTCAGTTGTTCCCTGCTCATAATGCTTTATAAACTCAGTTATACTTATTGCCCTGCATGTTATTTTTATGAAGACCTTGTTTGTTCTCTCACTTCTTTGAGTTGATTTGATGTTTATTGAGAAAATTAAACGGTTAATGCATCACACCATTTTCTCTTAACATATACTTTTGAAGCCAAGTATTACTCACACAATTCTATTCACTAATCATTTTTTTGTCATACTAACTCAAATTCTTATTTCAAATTGCACCTCCACAAGTGTGTGTCAAAACAATATCGAAATCCTGACTTAAAGTGAAGATGAGATATTTTTTTGAGTATTTCTATCGATATGCCATTCTCATAGTTGCTGACACATGTCAGAAAAGACTTCTTTAATGTCCAAGGCTATGACAGGAGCTTGATCGATAAAAATTATTTTGGGTGTTTTTCTCCTCACTGCCTTCAAAAAATTTGAAATAGCCAAACAAATGAACCACTGATTTCATTTAATAAGAATGCACAATCAAAAAAATATATTTTTCTAGTGGTTATTTACATCAACAAATGGAGCACAAATCATGTCGTATCTATTTGTACGATAAGTAGTATAAAAAATCATCATGTTTTTAAAACACTCATAGTGCTATTTAAATATACTATCTCTCCAAAAGAGATTGCACAACCTACCATCTTCATCAACTTGAAAAGAATAAAAGAACTTTGAGTCCTCTGATTGCAAATGCATAAAATGATTTATCAAAGTTTGAACATCTCCACTACTAATCATATTTCTCTTATGGGCTTGAACAAAGTTATGACCATCTTGTTCAATGAATCCTACATTTTTAATTTTACCAGTTTCATTCTAAAGATATCGAATAACTTTTTTTTGTATGAATACCGACATCAATAAAGAACCAAGAATATTTTTAGTGGGATTTTTAAGCCTACGATCAGAATGTATGAAATGTATCAAATTATCTTCTATCATGGGATGACTATGCACCTCATTGAGTTCACATGCTTTTCATATTTCATTTGAAATTTTGAATTTTATACGAGCTATACAACCACATCTATATTCTAATCTTTGCCCATTCCTTTCTTGAAAAGGAGTAAATTTATCCAATTGTCCTTCACAAGAACGAAGAAATAAACTTCTTGTTGTCTCTCCTTTTATGTTATTAGTGTTTCCTCCCTTTCGAACACCAAAATCTCTTGCCATGGCATATGAATTATATGCCTTGTATGATTCCTTTTCAAAATTAAATTTTTTATTCATCTCAAAGATAAAGTTCTTGCTAGTATTACAAATATTATGCTTGTTAACGTTGAAATCTACATCAATAATTTTTAATTGTAAGTATCAAAATTCAATAGGTAAATAAACTACAGTTAGTATTTATTTAATAGAGATCTCTACATTTAGATTACCTTTTTGGGCAGAAAAGCCTTTGCCTTTGTCAACATGTGCATCTTTCATTTTTTTTTATTTCAAGCACAATATGCATAAGACAAAATTTACTTCATTAAAAATTCAATCTTTTCAAAAAATTATCTTAATATTTAAAAATATTTTTTGATGTTATATAGTGTCTAATTAAAATATAATATTGATTATGTGACCAAACATTTTGAATATAGTGATGAACTTATTATTTAGAACAAAATACGTATTATCAAAATTTTATAATATTTTTATTTTTATATTTAATAACAAAAATTATTTTTTATATTGATAGGATCAATTGGCCATGAAGATCATTCATGAAAATAATAACAATGAATGATACACAAGATATGGACACAGTAAAAATATTGAGAAGTGGACTATATATGTTATATATAATAAGGTGATTGTACAAGTATACATAACAATGAAAAAAAGAAATGAAAGAAATAAGGTCATAGATGTATACATCTAAAATATTTCTTGAGTAAATTTTGAATCTTCTCCAGAGAATGCCGTGAGAGCAATAAATGTAAAACAACTTTAAAAATTTTTCTTTAGTTGGTTTGGATGTCATGTACAAAGAAACTAATTAAGGAGAAAAAAAGGTACTCTTTTTTCCTCCATTTTTATTGTACTATATATGTAGTTTTATTATTTTTATGTTTAATGTTTTATTTGATTTCTTTTGCAAAGTATATGGTTGGGGCCCATTTTCAAGTGTCAATAAATGAATGAATCCTCTTACAACTTGTGTTGGTTGGACCTCAACCATAATAAAATTTTTCTAGTAGTGAAAACTGAAATGAGCAAAGTGAAAACACCTGTTCAGGTGTACTTTTATGGTTAACCAAGAATTTTAGAATAAAGTGAATAATAGTCATGGTCAACAAGTTCCTCTATCTTAGTTACTTAAATTGCTATTTGCTTCATCCAACAATACTTGTTCAATATTAACTTGATACACATGTTAAGAAATAATAAATTATAAGGATAATTTTACTATATCACACTTTTAATATAGTAAATTTAATGCTTTAAGAAATCTATTGAGTAGTGAATAATATTTAATTGCAAGGGTAAAATAATTAAATACTAATTAAATTTTCAAACTAAATTAGTATTATTGGACATCTGTTTTTAGTAATATGAACAAATATTGTTGGACAGAGGAAGTAATTTTCCTATGAAATATTTACATAAATAAATTCTTTTAGATCACTTATTACCTTTTATGGGGTACTTTCATTTTTATTTCAATTCATTGCATATTTTTACCTTTAGTAACTAAAATTGAGGAATAAGGAATTTCCTGAAAAGATTAATTAAGGCTGAAAAAAAGGTTTCAAAACTTAAAAAGAGTGACACAAGTCTTAATTATTGAGTAGATGTAACAATTTTAAAATCAGCTTTAATGACTCTAATTTTAAAATCCTCAAATTTTATTATTTACACAAACACCCTATTTTTGTACCCCCACCCACCCCCTCTACAACCCTCTTATCGCCGCCACCACCGCCACCAATTTCTCTCCGCTACCATCAACACTTCCTCCTCTTCCTCCATAACCATCAATTTCTCCTCTTACAAACCACCTATTCCTCTTCCTCCACCAACACCATTATTTTCCCCTCTTACACTAACAACACTATCACCTATTCCTTCGCCATAACTATTATCTTCTTCTTCGCCGACTTCTCCATCACACCTTTTTTCAGAAAAGCAAGCAACTATTCAAGTTATTGCAATAATTATCGTAATTATTATAGCAACTATCATTGTTCTTATAGCAACTACAATAATTATTGCAACAATTGTTGTAGATTTCACAATAACTAAATAATTCCTGCAACACAATAATTATAGTAATTGTTGCAACAACTACTGAGTTGATGCCCGCAGTTACTGAAGGAACTGGACCGGTTGTTTTAGCAACTCCCCTAAATGTTGTAGCAATTATCGTGGTGGCTGAAGCAACTAACGCATGTAGTTGCTTGATTTTCAACATAATTTCTTTAATTATTTTAAAAAGTTATTCTTTTGAAGTACAAAATTAGAAGAAAAAAATTCATAAAAATAAAAATAAAAAATAAAAAAAGAATATCAAGAAGAGTAACGCAATAAAAAGGGTGAATGTCTAAGACACTACGATTGTGAAAAAAATGGGGAAGAGAAAGAAGAAAAAAGATGAAGGAAGAGGAAAATCTGGAGAGATAAAAAGGAGGAAAGAAAAAGAAAGGAACATGATAAGATAGGGTAGGGGAAAACTTTTAAATTTTAAAAATTGAAGCGGGAGATAATTCTTTTTAAAGAGAAAAAAAATTTATAATTACACTTCACATCTAAATTAACTTAACCAAAAATTAATTAAAGTTTTGACCTTAGCTGATGAAAGTTGTCACCTTTTTAAATTTTAAGACATATTTGTCACCTACCACTCAACTCTCTCAAATTTCCTTTCATTTCTCTCTTTCCATGTTCTCTCTCTTCTCTGCCATTTTCCCTCCTCTTCCTCTTCATCTTCTTCTTAATTTTCATTCAAAGAACTTCATCAACTGCGTCTCAAGTTGGTGCTGTATTCTTCAACTATATTTTTAAATTCTCAATTGAGAAAAATTTCCCTACTAAGAGATTTTTGTTTCTCTTATTTCCATTTAAATCAATGGCCTCATAAATATTTCAATTGAAAAAATAAAAGGGAGAGATGGATTGGAGAAGAGGAGGATGGTGATAGTGTGGTTGTTGTGGTGTTGTTAGTTTTGCTGGAGCAATAATTGATTTAGTTGCTCTGGTAATTAACTTCACCGAAGGTGGTGTAGTTCTCATCTTCTTATTTCTTCTCAAGATCCCTAATTTCTTATCCTCTATTGCGAATTCATGAAAATTTTTCTAATTGCGTAGTTGATTTGGTTGCTCCATTACGTCCGAGTTTGGTGGCGTTGGATAATTTCGATCGGTTCTATCCATTTCATTACGTTACAATAAATAGGTAGAAATGAGGATAAGGTAGTTTAGTTGGTTTTTGTTGGAGGAAGATGTTTTATAAGTTACACTGGAAAAGGGGTCTGTTTGGATAGAGAAGAGAAATAGGTGTTGTGGTTTGGTTTGGTTAGAGCTACTGGTATTCAAGTGGTGGTGATTCATCGGGGAGAAAGTGATGAAGTTTTTAAAAGCAATACATGTATTAAATGTAAAGGATCGTTCTAATACAGTTCAAATTCAATATTATATATTTTTATGAATTTTATAGTCGTTATTTTATAAGAAATATAATATATTTCTAACAATGTAAATTAATTTAAATTGTAACAGAATGTTTGAAATTCACATATAATACTTATAAAATATTTGTATTAAGAATATTTTAGTTATATATATTCACTACGTATAATTAAATAAGTTTCTTTTTTCTTATTATTTAGAGTGTATTCTCATGTATCAATACTGATACAAGCATAAAGAGCACAAGGAGTACAAGGGCTTGTAGAAACTTCAAGTTTAAGATGGTGCAAGTGATTGAAAATCTTTTGGAGTCTTTTCAAAGCCTTGTCCAAGTGAATAAAGGAGGAGGGATCTTACACTCCACAGGTGCCTCTCATTAAGGGCATGATAGTGCCTCTCATTAAGGGCATGATAGACTTTTTACACTACAAAATAACACTTAAGAGGCGCCTTTCTTAAATCCCTCATTAAGGGCATTTTAGTCATTGTCTTGTAATATTATAAATAGACACTTTACCTTTTATTTTCCTTAGACTTTGATGAATTATTGAGAGATACTCTTTTATAGCTATTGTTCTTCCTCCTTAAGAGGTGAACCCGAAATTAGGACCAACATTAGTATGGATTTCACTTTTGTTGACTCTTTGGCAAGAAAGGTTAGTGCTTGGGGAAGGTGACTCCCTTTGTGTCTACCTAAGAGTGGAGTGTTATCTTCATTGGTGGTGTTGTCTAGGTGTTTGAAACACACCTTTGTACTATCTATTGTTGAAGGTCTATGTATCATTACTATCCTTTTACTTTCATGTATTGTTCTTCCTTTTAGTGTGAAATCCAAATGTGTGTTAGTGTTCTATACTTTATCTCATCTTCTTCTCTTTAGATTGTGTTGCTGTGTTTGGATTTTAGTGTTTGTTGTTCCTTTTAGTAGCTGGTTTTTGCATTCCTAGGTTAGATCCTTATCATTTGGTATCAAGAGCCTTGCTTAAGGTTGTTCCCACAACTCTAATCCTTGGTTTTAGTGCCTTATTAAGAAAATCTCAACAAAAAAGAGTCATATCCAAAGAAAAATCACAAAAAAATATAGATCTCAGAGTGTTTGTTGTAGATCCAAAAATTCTAAGCTAGATCTATATGTTTTTGTTTTGTTTTGAAGGTTTCTAGTGCAATATCCTTGCTCACTAGCACCTAGGGAGTCTAATCTAAGTTTGAAGCAAGGTTTGGTTGATTTTGAGCTAGATCCACCATGGCTATGGCATTTTGAAGCTTAGTGAAGCTAGATCCAAATTGGCTTTGTGTTTGAAACGTGATTTGTAGTTGGTTTGTTATTATTTGAGCTTCCCTTGGCCTAAGGAACTTAGATCCAAAAGAAAAACTAAAATTAAGGTTCATTTGCTTGTTGGTCAAACTTGGTCAACTCTTGAAATATTCATCTTTTTCTTCCATCATCTCAAATCTTGGTGAAGAAGAATATTGAAAGAGCTTGTTTGATCTTGAAAAGAAGGAAAGAGAGTGTACTTGTTGTTTGTACAAGAATGTTTCTAAGCATATTCTTATTCATCTAAAAGAAAGAGGGGACCAAAGGAATAATCAAGTACAAGGGGCGAGAGGGGGGGACCATTTTATTTCAAATTCAATTTGAAGCTTGAAAGGGCTCCAAATTGCATTCTTTCCCCCTCAAAACCGATACTCTCCTTCCCTAAGGTGGTAATTGTCCGAGACAACAATTTGGAAGTTGAAAAAATTTGAAAAGTAATATCCAACCATATTGTGCCACGTCATCACTAGTTGATCAACCTAATTAAGCTCTAAACTAGATTTATTAGTTTCTAATTTTTTATTCTAGTTTCTTGTGTGTTAACTTCTATTACTAATTAGCAAACTAGTAAGTACCTACTAGATTGATAATTAGTCTTGAGTCCTTTTGTTCGTGTCTTCTCTTTTTGTGTGCCTTTTTCATTTATAATTCATAGTAACTTGTTGGTTCAAGTCTGTACTTCATTTTTATTTGAGTCATATCAAATAAAAATCAATTCTGGGCCAAAGTAGAATCATCCCCCATTCACTTGCCAAATACATGCTAAATAATCAACACTTGTGAAACCAAGTGTGAGGTGAGAATCAAGTGAGAGAGTTGGTGAGGATATTTGAACTAAATTGTTTGTTCGTTTTGTAGGTTTTTTTCTTGAGTTTGATAGGTACATTGATCATGGAACTCGATGTTTCAAGTGCTGAGCCATTTGGTAATGATGTTAGTAGGATCATGATGGCTCGGCTTGAGGCCATATCTCGTGATTTGGCAAGGGTGGGTACGGACTTGGGTGATTTGAAAGGTGATGTCGGATCTTTGAAGGGTGATGTTGGATCCATTAAGGGAGAATTGGGATCATTGAAAGGTTAGGTGTCCACTATTAGTGGGAGGCTTGATTGTGTTAAAAGTAGGAGGAACTCACGACCTTCTACACCTAATCCCTACCATGTGTCTTCAAGTGTTCAAGCCAACAACTCCTCCATGACCATGACACCCGAAACCCTTCACCAAATGCTATATCCTTCGTAACCTCCACAAAACTCATCCCAAACTCCTCCAAACCGAAACTTACCAAGATCCCTACATCCCCAAATGAGCCAAGTCCAACAAGAAGGACTTGGAACACAAACTTCACCACCAAAATTTGAATCTTCAAATGGGAAATCCTTTTAAACAAAGACCTCATTCTCCACAAAGACCAATCCCTCAAGTCCAAGTACCAAATAATCAAAGACTGTATCCATCTTTACAAAGACCCCAAAACTGAAACCAACCCCTTTCTATTGAAGACTATGGTAGAGGGAAGCAAGAAGGTTATGATGTTACTAATAATGACTATTGGTTTGAGGAAGAAATAAGGGCAAGACATGATCATAGAGGGCATTATGAAAGAAATCGAGGGCAAGAAAGAAGACAAGAAAACCAAGAGGTGGGCATCAATTCAATCAAGGTTGGCATTCTAATTTTCAAAGGTAAGAGTGATCCGGAAGTGTACTTAGATTGGGAATCTTCTTCTGAAAAGTTTTTTCAAGTGAATGGCCTTTTCAAAGAGAAGAAAATTTGCTATGATATTGCTCACTTTGAAGGATATACAAACATTTGGTGGGATTAAACCAAGAGATTTGGTGATGTGTTGATTGGTGGCCAACCACCTCCTTGGGAGATGTTGAAGAGACTAATAAGAGAGAGATATGTACCAAAGCATTATAGACATGAGCTTCTTACCAAGATTTACAATCTAAGGCAATGAAATAAGAGGGTCATGGCATATTATGATAAATTACAACAACTTGTTTTGAAGCTTGACCATAGAGGTGAACAAGTGCATCATGATGTTATTCGCTTCAAGGTTGGATTGAACAAGGATATGCCTTCCCGTTTGAATTTTCATAAGTTTAAGACCATTGATGGTATCTTCCAAGTGGCCATGGAGATTGAAAAAGAGAACAAAGAGAAGTCGGCCTACAAGCTCAAAATCCAACAAGCTTCGGGTTTGTCAAAGAACAAAGAGTTAATTCAATCTTCTTCTAGTTGGAACAAGGAAAAATTCTCTTCATCTCAAGCTCCACAAACCTTTACCAAGGCTTCCGAAATCAATCCTCTAAGAAATAAAGGTAAGCCTACTTCCACTTCTTATTCTAAAGGTTTACAATGCATTAAATGTCAAGGTTGGCGTCATAGGGAAAGTGAGTGCCCTAATCAACATAATATGATTCTAAAGGAGGGAAAGTTATACTATATTGGGGAGGAAGTAGAGTTGGAAACCAAGGGGAATGATGACAACTCTCAAGATAGAGAGTGTGTAGAATCCAAAACTAAAGAGAAAAATAGTGAAGAAGATGTTTTGCCTTGTGAGGGTGAATGTGATATTCCTAATTATATGGTGATAAGGACCATGTTTAGTAAGGCCTTGGATGATTCAAATCAAAGAGAAAATCTTTTTCACACCAGTGCCTTATTAAATGAAGTGTATGTTCCATGATTATAAATAGTGGGAGTTGTGTTAACATTTCTGGTGTTACCACGGTTGACTACTTGAAACTACCCACTACTCCTCACCCAGATCCGTATAAGCTTTAATGGTTGAATCCTTATGGTGAATTGAAGGTCAATCAATAATGTGTGATTAGATGCAAGGTGAGGAACTATATAGATGAGGTGTTGTGTGATATAATACCCATGCAAGCATGTCATATATTATTAGGAAGACCTTGGCAATTTGAAAGATCTACTAAGTATGATGAAAGGTCGAATAGATACACTCTTGAGCATGGTGGCCTAAAGTTCACTCTTGTCTCTCTTCCACCATCAATTGTGAAAGAAATCCATGATAAATCCAAGAATTTGAAGAAGAAAGGAAAAAGAGAAAAGGAAATAGAGGTTTTAGGTTGTGAAGATGAAAAGGGAACAAAACACTTGATTGTGGGTCTTGACCACAAAGGACCCTTATTTCTTACTAACCCAAATACTAGCATTTTGCCTAGTATTTTCTCTTCTTATGTGTAGGTTCAAGACCTTAGAAGTCCCAAGGATAAGCCCAAGAAAGTTTCCTCCAAACCCTTGGCTGAAAGTCCCAATTTTGGGGTAAGTGATGAAAAAGTGAGCCCAAAGGGAAAACTTGACCTATTCCCTTGTAATGTGGAGAGTGGAGGCTGCCCAAATGCAACAAAATATGAAAAACACACTTCATATGATATACAAGGTGACATTACTACACTCTACATCTTCTTGTGAAGTGGTCTCAGAATTGCTTAATGTAGAAGAACATGCTTCTTGTCTTGGTAGTTCTCTTGTTGTGTATAATGGTTAATGTGCTCCTAAGAGTAGTTCACTACTTGAACATGCGAATGGTATGATTGAAAACTTCAAGTTAGTGTTGATGCTTGTATTTTTGATCTTGATAATGAATATGATCCTTTGAAGTAGTTTGATGAAGGCCATGATATTAGTTTTGTTCATAGTGACCATGTATGTGTCCAAGTTGTTCATACTTATCTATCTCTTCCATTTAATACCGGTGCACTATTGGGATGAGAAAGGAATAATTTTGGGTTGTACTCTTCTTTCTTTGATGTATATCTTGGTCATGTCCTTTGTGATACTTGTAGCACGTGTTTGATGATTATAACAAAGGATTATTAGCTATATTCCAAGAGTGCACCCCCTTGGTGTGTTCATATAATTGTGGTACTAATGCTAACCCTCCTATTATGAGTATTGTGTGCTTGTTGTTCCTCTCTTTGGTTTTTGCAAGGTATGAATTTAAGGACAAATTTCTTTCAAAATTGAGAGAATGATACAAGCATAAAGAGCACAAGGAGTACAAGGGCTTGTACAAGGTTTAAGTTTCGGATGGTGCAAGTAATTGAAAACCTTTTGGAGCCTTTTCAAAGCCTTGTCCAAGTAAATAAAGGAGGAGGGATCTTACACTCCATAGGCGCCTCTCATTAAGGGCATGATGGACTTTAAATAACACTCAAGAGGAGCCTTTCTTAAAGCCCCTATTAAGGGCATTTTAGTTACTGTCTTATAATAGTATAAATAGACCCTTTACCTTCTATTTTCCTTGGACTTTGATAAATTATTGAGAGATACTCTTTTATAGATATTTTTCTTCCTCGTTAAGAGGTGAACCCGAAATTAGGACCAACATTAGTATAGATTTCACTTTTGTTGACTCTTTGGCAAGAAAGGTTGGTGCTTGGGGAAGGTGACTCTCTTTGTGTCTTCCTAAGAGTGGGGTGTTGTTTTCATTGGTGGTGTGTGTCTAGGTGTTTGAAATTGTAACACCCCAATTTTTTGAACCGGAATACTACATGATGCTCATGACCCCGAAGGATCACAAGCTAACCCATGACTGATATCTGTACCTGTATATTGCATAGTATATCATAAAATATGAAAACATGAACATGAAAGGCCATAAGGTTCGAACTGAATAAACGTCTGATAACAAAATATTTGAAAAAGGTATAACAATAACAAAATAAAACTATAATAACTGTTGGTATGCTGTAGTCTGAAAGCCTCTAAATTGTCTGAATAAGGAGTTGAAGGAATATGTCTCCAACTAACTCCATCTATAAATTGAATAGTAAATGTGGCAATAATCATATTGTCCTCGAATGAGAAGAACTCACTGCAAACTCTGAACACTAAAATGCTACTGCTAATCTGGAGCTCGAGCCTTTGAACCTAGGGTGTAACATAAGAGAAAGCACCATAACAATACTGAATGATATGAACGTGAGAATACATACTGAATGATATGAACGTGAACAATACTGAATGATATGAACATGAGAATACATACATGCATACATAACTGTAACTAAACTTATGGAGATACTGACTACTGAGTCTGAATACTGACAACATGAGTGTACAGATACTGAGATACTGAATAGATGAATGACTATTTCTGATAGTTCGAATTATGAAGAACTGGTCTGGTTGACTGTATATGACAGTCCTGAAGTTGAATACTGATATCATAAATTCTGATAACTGATATGACTGATACATGAGTTTAGAAAATTGATATAACTGATATAATTGTGATGATTGGCCTAACTGATGTAACTTATACTGAGCGACTGTATCTGATAGTCTAAGTTCTGATGGAACTATCTGAGTTCTATTTTTATGGAGTAACTGAATTTGAGATTAGTCCTATCTAGCGGGTGATCTTTAAATCTGATGATTCTGATACTGTTTAACTATAGTTGAGATCAATCCTGTCTAATGGGTGATCTTGAAGTCTATTTATAATGATAAGGATTGATTGTCTCTAACAGTACTGAATTTGTACTACTGAACTAAGTTGACTGTATCTGACAATCCTGAATCTGTAATTGAAACTGTGGGATGTATTCATCTAACCGACGTACCCCAAGCTAAGCTGACTGGGGTCCAATCTCTGCCCTGACTGGAAGGGAGTCAATACTGTGCCACTAGTAAGGACAATATATGAGCAACCCTCATATAACAGTTAACTCTAGTAAGAACAGTGGGAACCCTCATATAATGGGTTAATCCACCCCATCTACCCTCATATAACAGTTTGCGATGTCTCAACCTATGCTGTCTACATAATTCTGGAATGCAAGGATGACTGCTAAGAATCACACCCTCATATATAGGTGAGTTCCCATCCTTGAGATCACTCGGTGCTGAATACTACTCCCATCTGAAAACACTAAACTAAATAATTGGGTTGAACTGAATAATTGAACTAAACTGATTAGCTGAACTGATACTGATTAACTAGATTGATACTAGTGGTATTGTTTAGCGGAGCTAAACTAAGTTTACTGAATTTCGATGACTGACAGAATGTACTGAGTTTTGAGGACTGGTTGGGAGTACTTAAGTTACTGAGATTGACTTTGAATACTGAGGTTACAAATATTACTGAGTACTGAGATCACTAAGATTACTAAACTACTGATATTACTGAGGTTATTGAGCACTGAGATTACTGAGAATACTGAACTACTGAGATTACTGAGTTTTCCTGAGTCACATGACCGACTGAATTCTATTGAATCATGGCTTGATTTTGTATATCATGAAACATGACATGGCTCTTGGCACTCAACTATAGTTTTTGGGTACGAATACCTCCAGGACTCGATGGGAGAAAATTGACACAACATGACTGACTTGATCATAAGATTGGAGTCCACAATTCACATTATCATAAATAGAGGATATTATACATCATGTAGTTCCTCAACATATTAAACATGGTAGGGAGTGCATAGCTATATTTTGTGTGCATATTGTATATCTCCATTATCATACATGCTTCATACCACTACAATAGCAACACATGAAAAGCATGGAATTCATATTAGAGTATATAGCTAACATGGACTTGTCATTTGGACATCATGGAACCATATAAACATGAATTTCTAGCATCCTAAGCATTTTATCGAACACCTTGCATGCATTCTTTAAAGCATAGGTGTGTTTCATAACTTGTACCATTTTACACCATCTAAGGTTCATAGTTTTCAACTAACATGCATATGTATTCCATGAAAACACCTCTAGATATCATCTTGAAACTTAAACAACAATCATCAATATGTACATGCTCATATCACCACAAAAATTTCACAAAATAGTATTTAAAATCATGATTCTTAAGCTCTATGAATGAATTGAATCCATAGATGAACACTACGCATACCTTAGAAAAGAAACCTTAATGATTTGCTGGAGAGTTCTTGGATTTGGGAAACTTAATTCTCAATTATCTTGGAAAAAGGCTTGAATCTTGCTTTTGAGAGATGAGTTTGATAGAAACCCTAATATTATGGTTGAGAGCATAAGAGAGGGTTTTTGAGATGCTTAACTGAAGAGAAATGGGAAAAATTATGCCTCTTTAGGATTATAAGTCATGGAAGGTGAAGGAATGACCAAAATACCCTTATGAAATAAATTCCCAGTTGCTGAAAATCATAGCTGACGACATTTGTGGCAAGGCATCAAAAAATGTGACAAGCCATCAAAAATGTCATCACACAGGAGCTGGAATTGATGGTTTTTGCCTAAGCCTGACGATATTTATGACAAGGCATCAAAAATATGACAGACCATAAAAAATATCGTCACACAGAAGCTGGATTCTGCCTAAGGCTGACGACTTTCATGATAGGGCATCACAAATATGGTAAGATACCACAAATATCATCACTTAGGAGCTGGTTTCAACCTAAGCCTGAAGACTTTCATGATAGGGCATCACAAATATGGTAAGCTACCATGAATGTCGTCACTTAGGAGCTGGTTTCTGCCTAAGGCTGACGACCTTCGTGATAGGGCGTCACAAATAAGGTAAACTACCACGAATGTCATAACTTAGGATCTGGTTTCTTCCTAAGGTTGATGACCTTCATGATAGGGCATCACAAATGTGGTAAGCTACCACGAATATTGTCACACTGTTTCCAGCCTGACATGCTGGAGTAAAATATGAATAACTCTTTGCTCCGATATTGGATTTAGGAGAAATTGGTATTGTTGGAAAGATAATTCAATTATATATCTTTTTATAGGTCATGAGATCAAAAATTCCCAGTATAATAAGAGATATGCTCATTTGAAGTTAACTATACCAATATCCTTCTCAAGAATTCAATCGGTAAGGAATATTTTGATTCGTCTGATAGCTGGGAGTTATTTGAAGCCTTAATATACATATAAATTACTCATAAAACTATAAAATAACCATGATGTACTATGCATGAGCTTGGTACATGGCTCTAATATTGGTTCAGACTTTTCAGGGTATTACAGAAACACACCTTGGTCCTATCAATTGTTGAAGATCTATATCTCATTGCTATCATTTTACTTTCATGTATTCTTCTTCCTTTTAGTGTGAAATCCGAATGTGTGTTAGTGTTCTCTACTTCATCTCATCTTCTTCTCTTTAGATTGTGTTGTTGTGTTTTGATTTTAGTATTTGTTGTTCCTTTTAGTGTCTGGTTTTTACATTTATAGGTTAGATCCTTATCAAATACCAACAGAGTTAAATAAGTTTCTTTTATCTTATTATTTAGAATGTGTTCTAATGTATCAATACTAACATAATTTTGACTTTTGGTATCAATGGTATGTAATGTTCTTTTAAAAATAATTTTTCTTTGATTTGAACCTCGTTTTAAACTCATTTTCGAGTGACTTTTCAATTGTAGATTTTTTAATCTTTAAAAATGTATTTCTAAATAAAATTTTGGTTTTACCCCTTTCATTTTCAAACTCAATTTTTGGATCCATTTGGATCTGACTCAAATATGGGTAATATGGATATCGTTAGCTTTATTTTAATGCGCATATGCTATTTTTGAATGTTTTAGTTGATTCTAAGGCCGCTCGTAAGGAGGATGCTCCATGTTGAAGGACTTTAGGCTTGAATTTCATTATTTTGAGGTAAATTATGGCTTAACTTTCTTTACACTGGACTAGGTAGTTAATGAATAAGTAAAGCATGCTATGGGTTGGGAAAACTAACTATGAGATGTGACTTTTGAGTTAATATATATTGTATGATGTCCACGGTGGGGGCTTATTTTTTTTGTTGGCCTATGGTATTATAGACAACGTGTTGTCCATACAAAGACTTTATTTGATATCATTGACTTTATGTGTATATTTGACTACCTTATTTTCTAATTTGTTGCTCGTGCGGGGGCTTGAATAGATATTATTGGCCTTATTGAGAATTGTTTTCCTTTATCATGATAGAAATGCCTAAGTTATGGATTGATTTGATATTAATGATGTCTTACATGCATGTTTATTCCAATGGTGCCCAATTAGAATTGATATTATGATTATTGACCTATTGAGTTGATTTCTAAGCTCACTTGTATACATATTAAATGGATTGGATATATTTATACTAATTTAGTTGTAAGAATTATATACTCATTGCATACATACACATTCATGAAATATTAGTACCATTGAGGAACATTAAATTTTTTTAAAATGTGATATTTTTAAAATTCCTAGATCGAGGGATGTCCCAATTGGGTCGATTGGGACATGATATTAAGGTTGCTGGAAATTTAAGATAGTATAGGAGTTTTGATGGGTCCTATTTTGGAAGCATTGAGGTTTGATGGGTGTATACAAAAAGTCATGCGATGACTCAACCATTTCACTTCATCATACACATATTGTATTGCATTTGCATTTTTCATTAGGTGTTTATGTGACGTATATTTAGCTTCTATTTATACCTTCATGTATGATTTTCCCTATATTCTCTCTCTCTCTCTCTCTCTCTCTATATATATATATATATATATATATATATATATATATATATATATATATTAGAACTATTGGTGGAGACTGTGTGAGCTACAATTTGAGAACTTTTCTACTTATAGATCGTGTGCTCATAGTATTTTTTCACTTGTTTTATTTTTTACTTTGCTCAATTGGCATATGATACCTACTAAGTACAAGTGGATCGTACTCTACTCCTACTGTGTTCTTTTAGTATTTATCCTAGTTCGAGTACCACATGTGGCGACTGATGTGTGCAGAGATTCTAAGGTTTTCGAGGTACTGATGCACTCCAGAGTTCGGGGTTGATTCAGAACTCACCTATATTTATTTGTCTTTACTCATGACTCAAATAAAAATTTTTATTTATTCAATATTTGGTTGATTATTTAGATGTTCTACACTTATGTCATTAGATTTTGGAATTTATGATATTTCTTTCGGACTTCTGCTATAATTGTACTTTATTTGCTTGACTTTACTCTAGAAGTCGCGCTTAACATGTCTTTACTTAATTTTTGTTTTCTTTCCTATTTTAGGATTTTGATGTATTTATCAAGGTTGGATCACGATAAATACCATCATGTAATGCCCTGGAAGTACCCCTGAACATCACACAGTGCTTAAGACTATGAATAGCCCTAAGCTAACCCATGATATCTATTTAGCTTGAAATTCACATGTGAAGTGAACTCACATATATAGTATCTTGAAGGTAAACGATCTCATATCTTAATAAAAGTCTGACTTGGAAATCTTTAAACAAATTCTTTGAACTAAAAACATAATCAGTGTGACAAGCCTCTACTAATGTCTATAGAGTCACTGGGACAGACCCCAGTTGACCCGAACATAAACAAAAATCAAATAACTAAAACTCTATCATCAATGAGAATAAGTTTGATAAATTCGGTCCTTAGACTATGAGGACTCACCAAAAGTTAGGATATAGGTGATAATGCCCACAGTCAATCGTGCTGCTGGAAACAAGCACCCGAACTTACATTCTAAGATAATATAGCACATATACATATATGTGGTTTAGTAACTTTGGAATGTACTGAGTATGTGGGGGTGAATGCATAAGTAAAACAATAACTGAATATATAAGCATACTTTCAATGATGCATGCTAAGCGTAAATGACTCATCCTGAATCTGAATAAGACAAAAGACTGCAAGATCATAAACACGAATGATGAAGCATAAGGATAAACTTTGTGAGCCATGATACTTATTTTCTAAAATTTTTACTTTTCATTCTTTCTTATGCGGGATTATTCTAACCGACAAAAACCATGTGAGATACCATGGAGTCCAACGTCTAACCCACATTGAGGAGAGCTGTTCTATCCTTACAATCAGAATTGAACCTTAACTTAAGTGATCACTAAACTTCATCCATATTGAGAAAAATCTTACCTAAAATAGCTCATAGTTTTTATGAATTCAGGATACACTCATTATGAATTCAGGATACACTCATCTGCATTCCCTTCTCGGTGCTAAATACTATCCCCAGAATACTTATATGTTCATACTTTAAGAAATCCAACTTAAAATAGAAAAGGATTTATAGAATTTAAACCAATTATTCTTCTCTTTTCCTTAAATCATAATCAAGATGAATAGTTATGGATTTCATATCTTATCTTTAGATCAAAAGATCAATCTTTCTTGAATCATGCTATAATGTATGTGAATGAAGTTTCAAGGCCTAAATTTTCTTGTAAACTTAATGCTTGTATTTGAAACTTGTAATTCATGCTTTATTTCATAGGATTTCATAATAAAATATCATGCTCAATAATCAACTTGAAATCTTTAAACAATATCCAGTCAAGATAATGAAATTCTAATCATAATACAAATCTTGCAAGTCAAAACATGAATATATGTAAACCTTGATGCACTTAAAGCTTTCAATCACATGGTATTATCAACCTTTAAGAATATGGCTATTTGAGTATGAAACCTAATTAAAAATAAGCAAATTAAATATCAATACCATGTACTTTGGGCACAAAAATGAAATAATAACCTTGTTCATAATCCCCACATACTTAAAGTTTCGTGACTTGTGAAGAGAGATTGAACCTTGAAACTTGAAAGATGAATTTAAAGAGAGGAACCCTAATCTTGATCTTTTTTTAAGATGGGAGGAGGAAAGTGTTATTATTTGATTGGTTAATAGAGAGAAATAACACCTCTTGAAGGGTTATAGGTCATGGTTTGGGAGTTAAATAGGGGAAAAGACCAAAAAACCCTTTAACTGAACGTTATAGAAATTGCTCGCCAGTCTTTACGATTCAAACATATAACTCGTATGGTGAGGGTACGACTAATTCTATCAACTCGTAAGCTTTGCATAATCAAGTATGGTATACACTGATCATCATACAAGTGGTAACATACGACTAGTATCATCTCCATATGACTTGTAGCCCTTTACTCGTATCTTAGATAAATCTTAAAGAGCCTTCACTGATAAACTTATGACTTCCCTTCATACTACTCCTATAGTGATCTTATGACTCTAAGACTCAAGTCATACCTATAACAGAATATCCACTATACCATACTATCTTAGATATGACTATAATATACTTCTCGTATATTATATGTACGACTCAAGTGAGTGAGTCGTATGATGCACAGAGACTTCCAACCATGGGATATTACACATCATAACAAGGATTTTTGGGTCATGACAAATTGGTATCGATAAATTAGGTTCACCAGTCTCGTAAGTATAAGTGCAGAATGTATAGTAAAGTCTTGTTAATCAGTACGTAGAGATCTGTCTCTATATTCAAGAGGCTATAAGATATTTTTAGAAAAAATTTCTTTAAATTGATTTATTGTTATGCGGGTTTTTCATACCCAATGCACTAAACTTGTATTTCATTATTTCTGCACAAATGGTGAGGACTAAGTCCAGATATTTTGGGATGCTGAGCAACCACCAGATATGATATCTTGATTCGAGGATGAGGCATAGTCGACTCAGAGGTATAGGACGGGCATGAGGAGCTACCCCAGCCAGAGGAGGTGCTAGGGAAGCCTTTCTTGATCCTGATGTTATGTATTTAATAGATGATTATTAGACAAGGGTGTAAGGCCATCTCAAGTTCCATAAAGTTTAGTTGATACTCAGTGCTTCAGGAGTTGTTGATTCGCCTTTTGAGTCCCTTGAAGGGTATCCCTTTAAGTGTACCTATTATTCTTCAGACTTTAAAGGTGTTCCACCATCTGCACCATTATTACTTATAATATTCCTACTTCATGGGTACAACCATTATCTATGGTACCTCAACATGTGGATTCAGTGCCTACTAGATTTACTATTCCTTATTTTACTTCAAATACAGTGATGTCTTTGATGATCAACAGAGGTTTTAGAGGTTTATCCATTTGGTGACCCCAAGTTTAGTGGAGTGATTAGCGAGGAAGTCTATGAGTTTTTGATTGACTTCAAGAGAAGTTATAGAATCTTTGATCCCTTGAGTCTTATGGAGTTTCATACACTGCCCATCAGTTGACAGAAGTAGTTAGGGATTGGTGGGGATCTTTATCCATTTGTAGACCGTTGGGTTCGCCTACTATGACTTAGGCCTAATTTTTTATGCTTTCTTGGAGATGTTTATATCATATAGCTTGAATTATATGCATGAAGAGTTTGATCATTTGGATTACGGATCCCTGGCTATTGTTGAGTATGAGGCATGTTTCCATTCTATATCCAGGTATTTAGCCAGCAGTATTTTTACTGAGTAAAAAAGGATTCATAATTTTGAGAAGGGGTTAGAGGGTTTTTATCACTTGTCTATTGTCCAGATAGTTCTTTCAAGTTCTTATTTTTAGAGTATTATAGAGCATGCCAATTTGACCGAGTCTATCACTCAGGATACTCAGAGAGGGACCAAGAAGGCATCGTCAGGGCGAGTTTAGTGGTTGTGCCTTCCATAGCAGAGATTTCTCAAGTAGAGGTTCTCATGGTTATCTTGGTAGACATATTCAATCCTGATTTTAACGATTAAGTGGCTGAGCTTCAGATTAAGCTGCTCTAGGTAGCCAGACATCAATTTATGCTAGTAGAGGTTTCACTTTCAATTCTTTCAGCCATGGCAGCCATCCTAGTTCTTCTGTTCCTGCTCAGATTAAGTCAGTTCATAAAGGGTGTTTCATATATGATGAGGTTGGATATTTGTCCTAGGATTATCCCTGACGTGCATATGGACCCACTCGGTAGGGTTCTCAATTTTATCTTTGCCTTACTTTGATATATGGAGTGAGAGGTGGTTCATAAAGTGGTAAAATAACAATAGAGGTGCTAGAGGTAGAGGTAGCGAAGCTCATGGTGGTGGTTGTAGGATTACTCAATCTGAGAGAGGACATGGTCTATGTTATGCTATACTTAGGAGACCAGAGGTAGAGGCTTCAGATGCAGCTATTACAAGTATCGTCCCTGTTTTTTACAAATCTTTTTTTATGTTATTTGACCCAGGGTGTTCATTCTCCTATGTGTCTACATATTTTATTTCTAGTTTTGATGTTGCATGCGACCCTCTTGATTTGTCTCTTCATGTTTCTACCCTTGTAAGAGATTCTTTAGTGGTGGATTGGGTGTACCGATCTTGTATGGCTACCTTTGCGGGTTGTAAGACTTGATTATTCTAGTCATGGTTAATTTTCATGTAATTTTGGGTATGGATTGGTTAGCTCCCTATTATGCTATTTTGGACTGTTGTGTCAAGACCGTGGCATTAGCTACTATACCCCGGATATGTCGAGGTTAACTTAGAAGGGTATGCTTAATTAGGATCAGAAGGGAGTTATATCTTTTCTATATGTTCATTGCATAGTAGAGAAAAAATGTTTGTTCTATTTAGCTCATGTCCATTATACTTATGTTGCCTCACCACCTCTTATGGATTTTATTCGAGTTGTTTGGGAGTTCATGGATATGTTTCCTACAGATTTTCCTGGCATGCCTCTAGATCATGATATTAATTTTTCTATTGATGTGAAGCCGGGTACCAAGCCTATTTCCATTCCTCCCTATAAAATAGCCTCAGCTGAGTTCAATGAGTTGAAAAATCTTTCTAGTATGTTTTGGGTTAAGGTTTTATTACACCTATTGTACTCCTTGGGGTGATCTAGTACTGTTCGTGAAGAAGAAGGTTAGTTCTATGCATATGTGTATTGATTATAGGCAGGTTAATAAAGTGACGGTTAAGAACAAGTATCCTCTTCCTTGCATTGATGATCCTTTTGACCAGCTTTAGGGTGTTTTGATATATCTAAAGATATTTTTGATATCCTGGTATCACTAGTTAAATATTAAAGATTCAAAAATTCTTCAAAAATTCTAAAGACGATATTTCAGACTGGACCCAATAATTATGAGTTCTTGGTCATGTCTTTTGAGTTGAACAATGTAACACCCTAAAAATCTAAAATAAGGTTAGAATCCTTCTTCAAGCATATATAGAACCAAACTTAGTGAATTGACGGTGAGAAGTGATTTAGACATGAATTAAGGCCACAACTAACTCCTAAATATTCCTTACTGATTGATTTCTTGGGAAGGATCTTTCTATGGTCAACTTCAAACGAGCAAAAATCCTAGATTATAAAGTATTTTTGAACTTTAAACCCACCAAATGATAGATATTTGAATTATCTTTCCAACTCATCTAGTTTTGCCTTAATTCAATATCAGAGTAAAAGGTTATGACTGATTTACTAAAGCATTGTCAAAGTTATCCGTAGCGATGACTCAGACACGACGAGTCGTCAGGAGACCTGATGAGTCATCAGGTGACTCGTGGTCAACGAAGTGGAAAGCCAAAATTAATTCCCAGATGATGACTTAGACCACGACTCATCCCCATACCCGATGAGTCATCACCGAAAGTCAATAACACTAATCCAGGAATTGTTCAGAAGGTTTTAGAAGGATTGTTTGGTCTTTTCCCACTCTTTAAACTCATAAATTATGTCATTTAAGCTTTTCTAAAGCTGAATATAAAGTCGAAGGTACTCCTAATCCCTTATTCACTCTAATACACAAAATTACTCAGAGAAACATGGGACTTTTCTCTACCAAACAAGAAATTAGGGTTCTTTATCTTTAAGCTTAAATCCTCCAAACTTTAGTTCAAAAATCAAAAGTGATCTGGTACATGGGTATTCAATGTTATCCTCATGCCCAAATTATGATTTTTCATTCATGAATTCGACGATTCTCATGAATTATGGGCTTTACCCAATTAGGGTTCCAAGCTTAAATTTTATTTTTCATGATATTATTTTCATTCATGAGCATGTTTTCATGATTATTTATGATTTATTATGGCTTTGTTATAGCATTCACACTATTCTCATGGCCATGTATGATTCACATGACATTACTTAAGATTCCAAGAATATAACCAAGCTATGCATGATATATTAGCTTTTAAGACTATTAAGCATTATTTATCATGATTTGATGGTTTTCAGTCTATATTAGTTTGACATGACATTTTCCCATAAAATTCATTTTCTTTAAAGACTTGTCATTTCATGGCTTTCCAATATATTGATATTCAATAATTTGGACTTGTGCTATGAAATTTTCTTTTTTCTTTCAATTAATAAATTGGCATTATTAGTCGTACTCTTCATAGATATAGGGTTATGAACATTCAATGACCTAGGATATCATGTATTATCAGTCAAACACTCAGTCCTCCAGCTTTTATGATTTAAAATATTTTAGATAAAGCACTTATATTTCAGTTTTAGAATAATAGTATTATTGAGAATTTCAGTATATCAGTTAAATTTTAGTTGGGAGTAGTACTTAGAAGTGAGAGGAGACGAGTTCAGATAATCCAAGTTTCAAACTACATGCACCATAGGTTAAAGGAGTTCTTACAAGTTGAGAGTGTCTCCTTTACCCTAAATGGGCTATGAGTGAATTCACACTAATTATGGTTCATACTCTTGGAATGATATTGAAAACCCTCCCAACTTGGGTTATAGATTGGATTCCATGTTGCTCATATGGTCTATGTCAGTTATAGAAACTCTCATAGTTTCAGACTCAGTATTTGTACATGACCCTTAGTTTAGTTTTACTTTCTTTTAAACTATGACTTTCCAGATTATCATTGCATATTAGTATTTGTACATTTCATATAGGGTCATTGTACTTCAGTTCAGCTCTTTTGCATTTAGTTAGCAATCAGTGTAGTTTTACAACATGTTCGGCACCAGCTTTAAATCATATAAAATATTTATGCTTCTGTAGCTTTTCAATTTTCAGAAATAGTTTAGCTTATTATTCATATATTTCTCTATGCCTCATAAATTTTATATATAGACGTGTTTCAAATTCATATTTCAGTAAATAGTTTATATCCTCAACTTCACAAAATGTTTTAAGTATTTTCATGACAAGTGCATATCTCATATACTCAGTATATTCAAAAGTACTGATTGAATATATCTTCTACCTATATTTTTCATATGATTTAGATTCAAGTTCTCGCTATTAACATCATAGTTAAGATCACAACATCCACCCAGCAAGTGATGAATTCTATTATTTTGAGGACTCAAGTCAGTTGTAGTTTTAGTATTTTATTTTCTTATTCGTATGTGTTGATTTGTAATAGTTAGGGTCATGTTTCATGTTTCATCTACCTATAGTCAGTATAAGTGGAAATTTCATAGATAGTCAGTTAAATTATTATATATAGTTTTAGTTCCCGTTTCTTACATATTACAATTTTGTAAACTTTTAACAATAACGTACTGAAACATCTAATCTCATGATTATGCTTCCACTCAGTCAGTTTAGCTTTTATATATGTTTTAATTAGTTTCTCATGCATTATGCCAGTACCATGGGTTAGCTTGGGATCATTTGTGGTTCTAAGCATCGTGTTATGACTAGGGGTAGTCTCGGGTCATGACAACCAATGCCCTTACAATGCTAATGGAGTGGATAAACTAGGTATTTTAATCGTATCTCAACTCCTTTGTGGTTATATTTATAGAAGGCATCTTGATTTATTCCAAGAATGAGGTAGAGCATGTGAAGCATTTGAGGATTGTACTTTAGAGTTTATGGAATGAGAAGTTGTATGTCAAGTTCTCCAAGTATGAGTTTTGGTTGGATTCTATATCTTTTTTAGTTCATGTGGTGACTAAATATGGTATTATGGTTGATCCGATCAAGATATCAGTGACTCGTGATTAGGTTAGACCTACTTTTCCTATCGAGATTTAAAGTTTTGATGGTTTGGTGGGTTATTATTGGCATTTTGTACAAGATTTCTGATCTATTGCAACTTTTTTAACCAAGTTGACTCTGAAAAAGGTGGTATTATTGTGGTTGGATGCTTGTGAGAAGAGCTTCCAAAATCTCAAGGAATTGTTGACTTCGACCCCTATTTTGACTTTGTCCAAGAAGGGTGTGGGTTTTACTTTATTTTGTGATACTTCTGGTATTGGGTTGGGTTTGTTGTTGATGCAAGAGGGTAAATTGATTGTTTATGCCTCTTGTTAGTTAAATATTATGAGATAAATTATCCTACCCATTTTTTGGAGCTCGTATCCATGGTTTGTGTTGATGTTATCGCAACATTAATTGTGTGGAGTTCCTTCTGAGATTTTTTTGAATCATCTTGTATTCAATACTTCTTCAATAAGAGGGATTTTAATATGAGATAGCGATAGTTGCTTAATGATTATGATCTCACTATTCTTTATCATCTATGCAAGTCTTATGTAGTTGCAGATGCTTTGAGCCAAAAATCGACTAGTATGGAAAGTTTAGCTAACCAGATGATTAGGCTCGATATTTCAATATTCGAGTATGTTTTAGCCTTTGTTGATGCTAGATATTTTTTGATGGAGTAGATTCAGGCTCACCAGCTTGATGATGATAGTTTGAGGGTGATTCAAGATAAGGTGTTGAGTGGTAAGGCTAAAGAAGAATCTCTTGATTCCAATGGTATTTCAAAGATTTTATATATGTCGAGAGTTGGTGGATGAGTTAGATTGATTTTGGAGGAGGCACATTGTTCTATATATTCATTCATCTAGGGTGACCAAGACATATTGTGATTCAAAGAAACATTATTGATGGGGTGGTATGAAGAAGGATAGGGCAGACTTTGTAGCTCATTGCTTGTGGTGCCAATGGTGAAGGTCGAGCATCTAAGTCCAGGTGGTTTTCTTTAGAGATAATACATTCCTAAGTGGAAGTGGGAACGAATCTCTATGGACTTGGTGAGTGGATTGCCTCATACTTCTCATGGTTTTACCAAAATTTGGGTCATCATGGGTAGGTTGACCAAATCAGTCCATTTCATACCTTTGCAAATGTCACATCTCAAATTACTCCTTTGACGTAATTGGTATCCGCTAACACTACCTATTTGGAGAACCAATCTTCAATACACTCACAATTTCTATAAGCACTGTGATAACACATGAGCAACTCCAAATGCATAGTCATTAAAGTAAAGTAATTATCCAACCAAATATCCTGTATCGATTTATGAAAATAAACAATTGCTTAAATAATACATCTCTAGCTCAAATCCCATACTAAAATCATGGAACATCTAAACAGAGTTACATGATTTTAACTTTCGAGCATACAAACTCAATACAAAGAAATATAATCTAGAAATAGTTAGAGTTGAAATGGCAGCTTCCACGAACAATGTAAAGGCTCACCTTAGCAATAAATACCTCACAAATGGATCGTCAACCATTAGTCTCACCTTTCACAATAGTATCTACAGACATGCAAGTAAGGAATGGGCTATAAATAACTATAACCCAATAAGATCCTCGACCCTATACTTTAATACTCTTGGAATAAGTGTTATAATATAAAAGGCACAACAAATAAATAAATAATATACACACAATATCTCTTATAATATAATGTTCAATAAGATTTTTAAATGAAGGTTAAAAAAGCCACTATGTATATCAACTCAAACATCTCTCATAACTTGTCATAAATGGCAGTGAAGGTGATTAGTCAATCACCTTGACAAGTCCACCACAACTCACAATGCCCTAAAAGTGTACTACAACAGCATGTACAAGGCCCCTAACATATTACGACAACATAATTATGCCCTTAACATATTATGGAAGCTATGTATGCCCCTATTAACTAAATCACGACAAGGAATAAAATATATTTAATGCCCCAATGTCTCCTTACAAATTATCATTAAATAATTCTTAATATAATTCACAAAATACATAGCCGCAGTTGATCAAAGACCACAATTCTGCCCAGCATACGCTTGTCCTAACACATGGACTAGACATAAAAGTATATTTTTAATAAGAAAGTTTAAAAATCAAACACCAAATATTAAAGTCTCACTTACCTCACTAATGATAAGTTCCCGAATCGTGCAATATGTAGAATGCCAACCAAATAGCCTCCTATGACTTCAATTTATACAAAATATTAATTAACAATATTAATTATGCTAATTAGGATCAAGTTTCAATGCCCCTAATATCAAGCCTAAAAATAAACCTTATAAGGTGAAATCCAAGAAATTAGCAGAAAGTGCCATGCCAACATGTGTCTATAAAGATACATTAAACAATGGCTGACAAAACCTTACAATTCACTAACACGCTCCTTCGTAATAATAACTACCTAATCATTAGACTTTCCACTAATCATTAATTAATCATCATTATAAAATGATTAAGTGATTTAAATAAAAGTAATGGAAATTAAAAGTAAATAAATTGCACCAGTATCGCAAGAAACAACGGCTTTGAGCTAAAAGTGACAAAAGAGTTTGAAAAGGAGGTGTAGGTGACTCAAGTCTTAATAATTGAGTGGAGATGACAACTACTTTATTATGGATTAAGAAAATTGAGAAAATTTGAAAATAACCCATAAATTTTTAAATTTGCACTTTGATCCAAATGTTAGTTAATATAGCAGGAAATGGAGGGGAAACAGGCGTGTTTCTCTCTCTTCTCATCTGTTGTTGTTTTATCTCTCTTCGTGAGTTTTGTTGTTCATTATTGCTTCTACTTTATTCATTATATTCTACTTTATTATCATCTTCATCTTCTTCTTGTCGGCCATTATTGTTGTTTTTACTGCTACTGCTGCTACTTTACTTGACCAATTTTTAGGTGACATTTTGTTTCGTACATCACTTTGCACTTTGACATTACTTCATAGGTGACTTTGGTAAATAAAATTATGATTTCTAATTGAATTTGTCATCTGGGTACACTGCTACTGCTATTTTTTCAACAATGGATAGAACCCATTCATGAATACAACATAAGAGTCCACAATTTAAACAGATCACTCAGTCTGTTGCAACAGATACATATTTTGTTACAACAAAAGACTTATATGTTGGATTCATGTTTATGGTTCTTTAGTTCCCGTAACATGAATCAAACATATGTTTAATTTGTTGCAACAGACATGTTATCTGTTGTAACAGATAATTATTTTGTTGCAACAGATGTGCAATCTAGTTGGAACAACATAATACAACACTGCCACAAACCCAATAGATAACCCATATGTTTCAACTTTTGCTATTGATACTGGATTCAAATTGTTTTTTAATCGTCGACATAAATGTTAAGAAGAAGAAATAGACAGAATGAAAATTAAATACGAATTAGAATATCAAAGTCGATCAAACATAAATTTTTTAGTAAACAAAAACAAATAAAAATACATAGGCTAAAAGAAAAAAAATAACTTGCCATCACGAGGTAGGGGTTAAGGTCTGGGGATACCACCCTCCCCAGATGCCACTTGTGGGATTATACTGGGTATGTTGTAGTTCTTATTTTCATATTTTTGTTTGATCAACTTTTAATTATTTACTAAGTGCTTTATTAATATGATCTAATAGAGGTCTATACTTGAGTATTAATGTATGCATTGAGTCAAGTTTTAAGTTTCAACTCTTGCTATTACTACCGGATTCAAATTATTTCTTAATCATCAACAGGTTTATTAAGAAGAAGAAATAGATAGAATGAAAATTAAATAAGAATTGAAACGTCAAAGTCGATCAAAAATAGTTTTTTTTATCAAACAAAAACAAATAAAAATACATAGGCTAAAAGAAAAAATAATCCAATTATTATTATCATCATTATTGCCAGTCGATCAATCTTCAACCGGCATCAGTAGTGCCCTCCTTAGGCTCTAAATCTCCCGGAGCTTCCTGTCTCTCATTTCATAGAACTCCCATTGAAGGTCATGACCTGAGTTTGAAGTTCCCGCACGCTGTCTTGTAAAATATCAACGTCCCATACTGGATCAGCCATATCTAGAACACGAATGACAACAGCAACAACAACAACAAACCTAGTATATTCCCACATAGTGGGGTCTAGGGAGGGTAGAATGTATGCAGTCCATACCACTATCTCTAGGGAGGTAGAGAGGCTGTTTCCGATACAAATAAAATAGGTACGACACTCGCAATTAAAGAAGAGAAAAAAGAAATGCATACGAAAATCAATAACTAAAGCCGTAAATAAATAGATAACTACATAAATTTTCCAACAAACGACAGCAAGTCCTCCTACTTACTGACTACTCCTCCTCCACACCCTTATCTCTCTACTCTAATGCTTTTCCTCCATGACTTTCTATCTAGGGTCATGTCCTCAGTCAGCTGTAACTGCTCCATGTCACGTTTAATCACTTCTCTCCAGTGTTTTTTCGGTCTACCCCTACCCCGCTTGAAACCTTCCAAGTCCAACCTCTCACACTTGCAAACTGGGGCATCCGTGCCCCTCCTCATCACATGACCAAACCATCTCAACCCCACTTTTCGAATTTTATCCTCCACCGACACCACTCCCATCTTCTCTCAAATAATTTCATTCCTAACCTTATTAACCCTAGTGAATCCACACATCCAACGTAACATTCTCATTTCTGCCACCTTCAACTTTTAGATATGAGAACGTTTAACCAAACAACACTCTGCTCCATACAACATAGCAGGCCAGACTGCAACACTATGGAATTTGCCTTTCAATTTGAGGGGCACCTTCTTATAGCATAAAATTCCCGAAGCAAGCCTCCATTTTATCCAACCTTCCCGCATGTGGTGAGATACATCCTCATCTATATCTCCATTCCCCTAAATCATAGACCCGAGATACTTAAAACTATCCCTCTTACAAATCACCTGAGAATCTAACTTTATTACCAATTCCTCCTCTTGCCTCGAGTCACTGAACTTGCACTCCAAGTACTCCGTCTTGGTTTTACTCAACCAAAAACCCTTAGACTCCAGGGTCTCTCTCCAAATCTCCAGCTTATCATTAACTCCTTATCGTGATTCATCAATCAGAACTATATCATCCGTAAAAATCATACACCAAGGCACCTCGTCTTGTATATTCCGCGTCAGCACATCCATCATCAAAGCAAATAAAAATAGACTAAGAGTTGATCCCTGGTGCAACCCTATCAAGAATGGAAAATTCTCAGAATCTCCTCCCACTGTCCTTACCTGAGTTTTTGCTCCCTTATACATGTCCTTAATCGCTCTAATATATGCCACCGGAAGCCCCTCGCCTCCAAGCACCTCTAAGAAATCTCCCTAGGGACCTTGTCATACGCCTTTTCCAGGTCTATAAACACCATGTGAAGATCCCTCTTCCTATCTCTATACTGCTCTACCATTCTCCGCACAAGGTGAATTGCCTCAGTCGTGGAGCGACCAGGCATAAAACCAAATTGGTTCTCCAAAATAGACACAATCTTCCTCAACCTCTGCTCCACCACCCTTTCCCAAATCTTCATCGTGTGACTCAACAACTTAATACCATGGTAGTTGTTGCAACTTTGAACGTCACCCTTGTTTTTATATAGAGGAATCATCTTGCTCCATCTCTACGCCTTGGGCATCTTTATTGACTTGAAAATATTGTTAAACAAGTTGGTCAGCCACCACAAGCCTGATCCGCCATAGAACTTCAAAAGATCCACCAAAATCTCGTCGGGCCCTGTCACTCTACTCCTTCGCATCTTGCGAATAGCCTCACTGACATCCTCTACCCTAAAATGCTAACAAAAGCCAAAATTGCTACTCCTCAGAGTGCTCCAACTCTCCTAACACAACACCTCTGTCCCCCTCATCATTCAAGAGCCTATAAAAATAAGACTGCCATCTATCCTTAATGAGGGCGTCGTCCACCAAAACTCTGCCATCCTCCCCCTTAATGCACTTTACCTGATCCAGATCCCGACCCTTGCGTTCTCTAACCTTGGTAAGCCTAAACAACCTCTTCTCCCCTCCTTTCTCCTCTAACCCCTTATACAAACTTTCAAAAGCTGCTGTCTTAGCCTCCATAACAGATAACTTAGCCTCCTTTTTAGCTACCTTGTACTCCCCCCTGATCACCCGCTTCTCTTCTTTATTCTTACTCTCCACCAACTTAGTGTAAGCCGCCTTCTTCATCTCCATCTTTTTCTTAACATCTTCATTCCACCACTAATCCCCCCAATATCGGCTAGACCATCCCTTAAAAACCCTTAACACTTCTCTAGCTGACTACCTGATGCAACCAGTGGCCCTATCCTATATACTGTCCACGTCCCCTCTACACTTCCATATCCCCAACCCCTGCAACTTTCACTCTATCTCAAAAGCACTAGCCCGAGTTAGACTGACCCACCTAACATTAGGTCTACCCTTCCTATCCCGACACATCTTACCCTTCTTGATAAATAAGTCCATCATCAGGAGTCTATGCTGAGTCCCAAGAGTCTCACTCGGAATTACCTTACAATCCTTACACAAAGCTCTATCCCCCTTCCTAAGCAACAAAACGTCAATCTGAGTGTTGGCTATCCTACTACAGAAAGTAACCAAGTGCTTTTCCTTCTTCAGAAAGCTAGAGTTCATTACCACCAACCCAAAGCCCCCCACAAAATCCAAAAGTGCAGCTCCCTCATTATTTCTAACCTCGAACCCAAAGCCCCCATGCACGTCGTCGTACCCTAACGAAAAAGACATAATGTGCCCGTTGAAATCCCCTCAAATGAAAAGCTTCTCCAATCTAGGCATACCTCTAACCACCTCATCCAAAACTTCCCAAAATCTCTTCTTCTCCTCCTCGTCCCGACCCACATGTGGTGCATACGCACTATAGAAGTTTAAAGTAGACCCCCCCAAGACCAACTTGATAGTCATAACCCTATCACTAACCCTTTTAACCTCTACTACCTGTTCCCTAAACTCCTCGTACACTAAGATACCTACGCCATTCCTACACCTATCGCTACCTAAATACCATAACTTGTACCTATCTACATCCCTCGCCTTGGAACCTACCCATTTGGTTTCTTGGACACATGAAATATTAATCTTTCTCTTCCTAAGAATCTTAACCAGTTCTATCGACCTACCCTGCAGGGTCCCAATGTTCCATGATCCCACCCTCAATTTATCAACTCTCTTATTCCTTCCCTTAACACCTCGCACTCCATAAGTTGGGCCTAACCCACCCCCATCCCCTAAACTCCACCCCCACCCCCAAAACCCCTAGGACATGACCCTAATCCACTATTATCCAGCCAGGCCACTACTCAAACACGGTACTACCAAGGATAAAAACAATGGTAACAATAAAGGCACACGTAAAGCTCAAATTGCAACAAAAATTCAAACACAACTGGTGGACTAGAACACGAATTAGTTGAGAAAAAAAGATAAAACAAAATTAAGGAAAAGAGTCCAAATGTAATACAACATACACTACCAATTGGGTATATTTACGCAAAAAGCAAGAAAAAAAACTTACCTGAGTCAGGGGAGAAAGTAGCTGAAGGTGTAATATGAAATACAAGATGCAAGAAATAAATTTAGAAGAACGAATGAGTAAGGACAAACCTATTTATAGAAGATTGAATTTGAATGAGTTATGCAAAAAGGCATGAATTTTCACCTCTATTTATTAAATACATACATACTGGTGACTTTTTTATTACTTTAAAAAGGTATAACTTAATTAAATAAAGTTGCTGACTGAATTTTTGATTGTCGTGATAAG
Source organism: Capsicum annuum (assembly GCF_002878395.1). Classification (NCBI taxonomy): domain Eukaryota; kingdom Viridiplantae; phylum Streptophyta; class Magnoliopsida; order Solanales; family Solanaceae; genus Capsicum; species Capsicum annuum. The sequence goes on along the minus strand of NC_061111.1, from coordinate 160,110,636 downwards.
TTATGACTTTTCAATTTATTATTATTAATTAGTTATTTTCAATAACCATTTTTATTGAGTTCTGGTAACAGATTTTATATCTGTTGCATTAGATAACACATCTGTGACAACAAATATATCATTTTTTGCATCAGATAACCCATCTGCGACAATAGATTACAATCTGTTACAACAAATTGACAACTTATTACATCAGATAATCTATTTGTTCCAACATATAATCTATCTTTTTTAATAATCATCATATAATTGATCCAAATTTTTTATTATATAAATTTAAAAAATAGATTTGAAAACAAAAATGGCGAAAAGTGACTACTTGTCGCCTATTTTATATTAACATCAATTATTCAAATTAAATAATTATTTTTTATGGTTATAAATTGTGTTTATCATTTATTTCTGTATTGTTTTCTATGAAAAGAAATGACTTAATTAAATCAAGCTGGTGAGTTTTTACAAAAAGTCATGACTGTTCACCTTTTTTTTAACAATCATCATATACCTTTTAATCCAATATAGTGAATTTTATATTGTGAATTTTTATTATATAATAAATAAATAATTTAAAAACAAAAATGGTGAAAATTCACAATCAGTTATTAAAACTAAATAACCGTTCTTTTATGGTTATAAATTGTGTTTATCATTTACTTCCTTATTATTTATTTACGAGGCATTCTTCATATTAAATAATTGAAAAGTCATGACTTTCACCCTCAATAACCACGAAAACCCTTTTTTTTTATTAATAACCACTTGTTGCAACATATGATCCATCTGTGACAAGAGATTAACCATCTGTTGCAACATATGGTTCATTCATTGCCACAAACACTCAATCCCTACCTCCAACTGTTGACATATTGAGAATAAGGAATAAACATAATAAAAATTAAATATTAAATAAGAATTATAAATCCAAAGTCAACCAAACCAAACATAGAGTTTTGAATCCATTATATACAAATATATATATATATATATATATATATATATATATATATGTAATGCCCCGAAAATGGGTCTCGAGGCATCACACGGTGCTCAAGACTACGAGTAGTCTCAATCTAACACTGTAAGCCTTCTACTAAATATGAAACTCATAATGGAGAAATATGAACATAAAATAAATGCTGAATTCTGTTTGATCTAAGCTAAATTTAACTGAACATAATAGCTGAAAATAATTGATTTAAAAGTTTGGACAATCAACACTGGAAGTCTGAATTATAACTAGCAGTCTGACAAGCCTCTACTACTAACAACTGGAGAGCCACTGGGACAAACCCTCAGCTGACTTGAACTGAATGAAAATACTGAATCATCGACTTTAATAAGCTGGAAAACAGAATAACTGGGTCCCCAAACTATAAGGACTCACTAACTATTGGGATATAGATGGAGATTCTCAAAATCACTCACACTGCTGAAACTAAACACCTGAACCTACATTATTAAACAATGTAGCACATAGACATATAAGTGAATCAGTACTTTTGGAATGTATTGAGCATGTGGGGGTGAATGCATGAATAAAACAATATCTCAATGCTTATATAAACTTGTAAAAGAATGCATGCAAAGTGTAGATGACTCACATAGGCTTGAATACCTAAAATCTAAAAATCATAAATCATGTGTAATAAAGCATACTGTATAAATCTTGTGAGTCATGACACTTAGTTTATTAAGTTGTACTTGTATTCTGTCTTTAAATCATAGGGTCTAAGTGTGAAAAACACTCACTTTTATATCTCTAAACTGAAAGCTGAAATCTCATGACTAATATCTTATATGAAATTATATCTGAATTGAATTGTGAGCCTTACACTTAGTTTTCTAAAATCTTTTCTGTTAGGATTACTCATTTCTGTTGGCTTTAGGGTTAAGCTTTAGAGATGTTCTTCTAACCGACATAAACCATGTGAGCTAACATGGAGTCCAACGCCTAATTCCCCTAAAGGGAAAACCTCATGTTGGGGAGAGGTGCATACTCTTACCAGGGAGTATAACCTGAGCTAAGTGATCACAATTTGTATCTATCATCCATATAAATGGGAATAATCTGAATTTATACCTATGTTGGCTTGTAGTTCTGGGAAAGTAGGATGAGCTAAACCCGCACTTCCCGTTTGGTGCTAAATACTACTCCCTTTAAATCTGTATGCTCATTCTGTAGGAAATCCATTTTTAAAACTAGCATAAGGATTTATACTGAAAACTAATTATGCATCTGTCTATGTTAAACTATAATTAAAACTAATCTGTAGTCAAAACTGAAATCAATACTGTAAATTGGATTTCATATCTTAGCTGCGGATCAAAAGATCAAATCTTGATTGAAAGCTGATAGGAAACAAATCATAGGATACTTAGAAGCATAATCATTCTTGAAATATCACTACTCAAAATAGGGCTTAATAACCCATGCTTCAAATTATCACAAATCATGCTCAATAGTCAAAATCATGAAGTTCTTGCACAATTCTAGTCAAAATAATGAAATTCAACCTCCAATATATCTAAAACCACTTCACACGCATAAATGTGCAAAATAGCCATATAATTCATCATCTAAAATGCCTGTAATATCATAATCTTCAAATAGTGATAATTAGGTATGAACGCTAAATTTAAATTTATGTAAATTCATGTGAAATCATCTTTAAAACAAGTTTTGAGCACAAGGATGAAAGAATTATCCTTGTTCATAACCCCACATACCTTAATTTATGAAATAAATGAAGACACTTGACTTTGAATCCTTATTTGTGCTATTGAAGATTATTTCCTGAAGTTCTTCAATTGAGAGCCTTGAATTTTGGATTATCTTGGAAAAAGAATGGTGAAATACTGGATTATCTTAAAGTTGAATGTTGAAGCCTAGGGTTTTCTTGGAGAGAAATTTGATGAATAATGGGTATAAGATGCTTACAATAGGTTTAATATTTTGTTTTTCATGATTTGGGGGCTTGAAAAAAGACTAAGTTGCCCTTGGAAGTTTAAGTTTAGAACTGGAGTGTCGTTTAAGGCCTAACCACGATGCGGTGAGTTGGTCATCATGATACCCACCATGATGCGGTGGAATTGTGGTAACTCACTGTTTTTTAACAAATACTGATTTAGGCATCACCGCAATACAGTGAGCCCCTCATCGTAAAATCTACCACGTTGTGGTACAATTGCGGTGGATCTCTGGAAACTGACCATTGCTGATTTAACCTCCACCACGATGCGGTGGCCTCCTCACCGCTATACTCACCGCGACATGGTCTAATCGCGCTGAGCTGCTGCCTTTTCAATCCGAATGGGATCCAAACCTAGTCCAAAACATCTGAAACTTACCCGAGACTTACTACTTACACCCCTGAGTGTAATTCAACTCAAAAATCATCAACTCGGAGCTCGGAAGGCAACATAAAAATCTTTGAAGTTTAAAGAGAGTAAAAAATGACTAAATCCCTCAACTCTTAGCTTTATTTCTAGGTTCTAAGTTCTATAGGCACATTACTAACTGCTGGGCTAAACTAAGAACGTATGGGGTATTACAATATCTCCCCCTTTCGAATATTCATCCTCGAATGAGAGTAATTAAGCTGAGTATATGGAGGAATTGAGACTATAAATGGCATACATAACTGAAAGCATGACTAAACTGATTTGCAAAAGCAAGAATTATCAAGAGAACGACTATATGAAGCTGAAACTTAGAATGGAAAGAGATAATCTGAGAAAAATTATTACCTCAAAATGAGTTTGAATTTTTGGCGAAAAGATGAGGGTACTTGGTTCGCATATCTGCTTCTGCCTCCCAAGTTGCGCTCTCAACGAATTGATTCCACCAAAGAACTTTGACCAAGGGAACTTTTTTGTTCCTTAGTCTACGAATTTGGTGATCAAGAATCTCAACTGGAATCTCATCATAAGAGAGGCTATCGTGAATATCTATGCTTTCTAAGGGTACTACAATAACTGGGTCACCAATACACTTCCTTAATAAGGATACATGGAACACAGGGTGAACGGATGACAAATCTACAGGCAACTCAAGCTCGTATTCTACTTTTCCAACATGACTTAATATCCTGTAGGGGCCAACATATCAGGGACTAAGCTTCCCCTTTTTTCCAAATCTCTTCACCCCCTTCATGGGTGAAACCTTCAAGTAAACTAAGTCATCAACTTCAAACTCATGATCCCTTTTCATCAACTTCAAACTCTAGATCCCTTCTCCTTACATTTGCATTATATTTTTGAGGACTCTGAGCTGTCTTCAACCTCTCTGAAATCAGCTGGACTTTCTCCATAGCTTCAAAAACCACATCTAGACCAATCAAAGTGGCCTCACCCACTTCAAACTAACCAATAGGTGACCTACATCTCTTTTCATAAAGATCCTCAAATAGGGTCATCTGAATACTAGCATGGCAACTGTTATTGTAGGCGAATTCAATCAACAATAAGTGATCATCCCAATTATCCTTGAAGTCAAGAACACATGCCCTCAACATATTCTCTAGAGTCTAAATGGTTTTTTCTGACTGACTATCTGTCTGGGGATAAAAAGCTAAACTGAGGTGAACTTGGGTACCAAGACCCTTCTAAAAGGTTTTACAAAAGTGAGAGGTAAATTGAGAACCCTTGTCCAAAATTATGGGCAAAGAAACTCCGTGCAATCTGACCAACTCTCTAATATACAACTTAGCATAATCTTTGGCTGTGTAGGACGTATGAATTGGTAAGAAATGGGCTGATTTGGTCAACCTATCTATAATAACCCAAATTGAATCATTTTGATGACGCGAATGGGGTAACCCTATTATAAAATCCATGTTCACCTCTTGCCACTTCTAGGTGGGGATACTAAACTCCTGCGAGGTACCACTAGGCCTTTGGCACTCCACCTTAACCTATTGACAAATAGAACACTTAGCCATAAGCTCTGCGATATCTTTCCTTATACCACTCCACCAATAGACTTCCCGCAAATCCCCGTACATCTTAGTAGCACTAGGGCGAATGTAGTAATGCACACCATATGCTTCAGTCATAATTTGCTGCCTCAAACCATCAATGCATGGCACACATAATCTACTCTGATATCTCAACACACCATCTCTCCCTTGGGACAACACCTTTACCTTTTACTCTCTGAATGATCCCCTCAACTTAACTAGATTGGGATCCTTATCTTGTTTCTTCTTTACTTTCGAAACAAATAAGGATTCTGCACTACTCTAGACCCAAATAATTCCCTTATCCAAATCAACTAACCCCACTCCTAGGCTCTTCAACTGATGAACTTCTTGAACTAACTCTTTTTTATAACCCTCTACATGAGCGACACTACCCATGGATAGTTTACTAAGCGCGTCTTCCACTACATTGGTCTTACCCGGATGATACCAAAAACTCATGTCATAATCTTTCAATAATTCTAGCCATCTTATGTGATGAAGATTTAACTCCCTCTGCGTAAATACATACTACAAACTTTTGTGGTCCGTAAACATATCAACATGCACCCTATAAAGATAGTGCCTCAAGATTTTTAAAGCAAACACAACAGTAGCTAATTCAAGATCATGAGTCGGATAGTTTTTTTCGTGGGGCTTAAGCTGTCTAGAGGAAAAGGCTATGACTCTACTTCTCTGCATCAAAACACAACCCGAACTAGCTCTAGAAGCATCACAATATACAATGAATCCATCTATACCATCAGGTAATGCTAAGACTGGGCTATACCCACACTTTCTGCTCAGTGCTAAATACTACTCCCATTAAATCTGTATGCTCATTCTGTAGGAAATCCACTTTTAAATATGTATGTACTACTCCCATTCCATAAACACATCAATATGCACCCTATAAAGATAATGCCTCCTAATTTTCAAAGCAAACACAATAGAAGCTAATTCAAGATCATGAGTCGGGTAGTTCTTTTCATAAAGCTTAAGCTATCTAAAGGCATAGCCTATTATTCTACCTCTCTCCATAAAAACACAACCCAGACCAACTCTAGAAGTATCATAATATACAACAAATCTATCTGTACCATCAGGTAATGCTAAGACTGGGACTATACCTACACTTCCTGCTCGGTGCTAAATACTACTTTCTTTAAATATGTATGCTCATTCTGTAGGAAATCCACTTTTAAAACTAGTATAATGGTTTATACTGAAAGCTAATTATGCATCTATCTATTTTAAACTTTAATCAAAATGAATCTGTAGTCAAAACTAAAATCAATACTGTAAAGTGGACTCCATATCTTAGCTGAGGATCAAAAGATCAAATCTTGATTCAAAGCTGATAGTAAACAAATCATAGGATGCTTAGAAGCATAATCATTCTTGAAATATCAGTATTCAAAATAGGGTTTAATAACCCATGCTTCAAATTTTCACAAATAATGCTCAATAGTCAAAATCATGCAGTTCTTGCACAAGTATAGTCAAAATAATGGAATTCAATCTTCAATATATCTAAAACCACTTCACACACATAAATGTGCAAAATAGGCATACAATTCATCATCTAAAACACCTATAATATCATAATCTTCAAATAATGATAATTATATATGAACCCTAAATTGAAATTCATGTAATTTCATGTGAAACCATCTTTAAAACAAGTTTTGGGCACAAAGATAGAAGAATTATCCTTGTTCATAACCCCACATACCTTAATTTATGAAATATATGAAGACACATGACTTTGAATCCCTATTTGTTCTCTTGAAGATTGTTTCCTAAAGTTCTTGAATTGAGAACCTTGAATTTTTTATTATCTTAGAAAAAAAATGGTGAAATCTTGGATTATCTTTAAGTTGAATGTTGAATCCTAGGGTTTTATTGGAGAGAAATTTGATGAATAATGGGTATATGATGCTTATAATAGGTTTAATCTTTTGTTTTTCATGATTTGGGAGCTTGGAAAAAGGCTAAGTTGCCCTTTGTAAGCTTAAGTTCAAAACTAGAGTGCTGTTTAAGGTCTCACAACGATGCAGTAAGTGGGTCATCGCGATACTGTAACACCCTAATTCGCTGAACCGGAATGCTACACGGAGCTTATGACCCTGCGGGACCACAAACTAACCCATGATTGATATTTGTACCTGTATACTTCAAATCATGATATAATAATGCAGAATACATAGAACTGTAAGGCCATTAGGTTCCACTGAATAAAATCATGTGGGTAAAAATACCCAAAACAACTCAATCTGAAAGCTAAGTCTGAACGTAAATTTGAAAGCCTCTAAACTATCTGAATAAGGATTTGAAGGAACATGTCTCCAACTAACTCTGTAAAACTAAACTGAATAAATAAATAAATATATCAAATCATATTATCCTCGAATCAATGAGGACTCACTGTGTCTCTGCGACTGGAATGCTACCGCTACTGCTGGGCTGGAGTTCGTGTCTCGGAACCTATGGTGTAACATAAAAAGAAAGCACCATAGCGCAAATGCGTCTGTACAACTGGAGTACTGAGTATACGAGGAAGGTAGGCTGAACATAAAAGGTTTCATGCATAAACAACACTGACTGACTAATATGAACGTGGGAGTGCAAACACACATATATAGAAACTGGGACCATGAATACATGATAGCATGACCTGTAAGCTAATACATGGTTTACTGATAACTGTCATGACTAATACTGAAACTGATAACATGGACAACTATATCTGATGGTCTTGTATATACTAAAATCTAAAGAATGCCCTGAGTTCTTTTATTGAGACTGATACTAAAATTGTGGGAAGTAGTGTTTAACCGACATGCCCCATGTATGTTGTTATGGCTAATCTAGGGTCCAATCTCTACCCTAACTGGAGGGGTGTCAATACCATACCACGGGTAAGGACAGTCTTGGCGGGTACTCAATGAGAACGGTGGGAACCCTAAACTAATGGGTTAAGCCACCTCGTCAACCCTAATTTGACGGGTTGAGATGTCTTAACCTATGTTGGCTACGTAGTTATAGAACATAAGGATGACTACTAAGAATCACACCCTGAACTGGCGGGTGAGTTCCCATCCTTGGGTTCACTCGGTGCTAACCTCTACTCCTATCTGGAGGGACTGGACATGAATAACTGACTGTGCATGACTTAATCTTACTGAATTCCATTGACTGGCGGAATGTTACTGATATCTAATAGCTGACTAAGATCATGAGGTTTTCCTGAGTCACATGACTGACTGAAGTCTATGGAATCATATCTTGAGTTCAGATATCGTGAAACATGACATGGCTCTAGGCACATAGTTATAGTTTTTGGGTACAAGTACCTCCAGGACTCGATAGGAGGAAACTGACAGACATGACATGACTTGATCATAAGATTTGAGTCCATAATTCATAATACCATAAGTAATGCTTTCATAATAAGAATGATTCTCAACAAACTATCACATGATCGGGAATGCACACAACATGTATATACTTACATGGTTTCAATAACATGGTCATTCCATATTGCAACAATATCATGAGCATCTCGTACAACTTCTTCAATTCAAGACAATAGCACAGGGATCACATTGAACTTAAACTTAGAACATAGAATAGTCATTTAGGACTTATTATGTCATAAAAGCATGATTTCTATTCCCTTAGGTATTTTCAAAAATACCTTACATGCACATCTTAGGCAAAGGTGGATTCATCAAGATTACAAATATTCAACCACCAATTTCACATATTTATACGTTAAATACCACCATATCCTCACAATAAACATACAAAGATCCCATCTTAGGCATCATCAAACTCCAACCATATTAACATCAACCACCAACAACATAAACATCATAATAAAAAATTTAAAAGATGGTTCTTGAGCTTCATGGATGAAAGGAGTCCACAAATCAACTCACGCATACCTTAGAAGAAAGATTCTTGATGATTGACGGACGAATTTCCTTGAAATCGGATCTTCAAGCTTAGTTACGCAACCCTATTTGTTTTTCTCTTATAGTGCTCTTGTATGATGAGCTTTGAGATGATAATAGGGTTGTAATATGTTTAGAAGCTATATATTTTGCTGGGTTAAGTTTAGGGACGTGTAAGGAGTGTTAAAAGACTTAATTACCTTTAAAATAACTCAAAACGGAGTGTTTTTGGCACCTGGAACTGACTAAGGCAGCGCCCAAGTGATTGCCTAAGCTAGATTGGGCTGTGCCTTACCAATCTCCTATGTTTGGTTGGGCGGCGCCTAACCAATCGCCTATCCTTACTGTCTCTCACGAAAATGAGCATAACTTTTCGCTCGGGTATTGGATTAAGGCAAAATTGGTATTGTTGGAAAGATAATTTGATTCTCTATAATTTGGTAGGTATAAATCAGCCAAAATACTAACTTAACATTGAGTTATACTTGTTCAAAGATGACCCTTACAAAATTGAACACTAAAATTTGATGGATTCAAAAACTCTTAGCTTGTATTACCTTAAGTGACTCATATGAACATGCTTAATGCATCATAAGCTATCCTATCACTAGGATATTCATTGTAAGTCATGTACTCAAGTATGAATCACAGGTAGGAGATTTTATACGTAGGAATACTTATTCACCTCCTAGCTTAGAAACATGCGGGGTATTATAGATACCCACCTTGATGCGGTAGAATCCCCGTGACACTGGTTTTTGAAAAATGCTGATTTGGAAATTACCATGATGTGGTAAGCCCCTCATCATGAAACCACAATGCGGTGCAATTGCGGTGGCTCTCTAGAAACTGACCATAACTGATTCGACCTCCACCATGATGCGGTGTCCTCCTCACTGCTATACACACCACGATGTTGCCTAATCATAGTGAGCTGCTGCCTTTTCAATCCTAATGGGATCCAAACTAGTTTAAAAAATCCAAAACTTACTTGAGACTTACTACTTACACCCCTGAATCTAATTCAACTCAAAAATCATCAACTCAGACCCCGGAAGGTCAACTTAAAAATCCTCGAAGTTTAAAGGGAGTAAAAAATGATTAAATCCCTCAACTCTTAGCTTTATTTTTAAGTTCTAAGTGCTATCGGCACATTACTAAGGGCTGAGCTGAACTAAGAACGTATGGGGTATTACAATATAATAAAAACAACATACCCTTGGGTATATCTGATATAATAAAAGAAAAAATACAACATAATTATTATTATTACTATTATTATTATTATTGTCATTATTGTCAACCAACCCATCGTCATCCGGCAGCAGCAGGGCCTTCCTCAATCTTGCTCTAATGTCGCCCAACTCCCACTGGAGTTCATGAATCTGCCTTTGAAGTTCCAGCAAGGAGTTTCATAAAATCACCTTGTCCAAATCCAGATCGGCCATATCTTGAGTGGAGTTATGTATAAATACATCTCTTAATTAAATAAAATTGGAGACTTTTTAAATATGTAAATTAAAAAAACTGATCTAAATACAATATTTTATCTTTTATTATATTTTGAAAAGAAAAGAAAATTACTTTAAAATAAATCTAACAGATGGGTAATCTGTTGCAAAATATATGTAACACCCTTCATTTTTGAGATAGAAGAAAACCATCATTCCTACATGTGTAAGATCTAATTCCATGGTTTATATTTAAATTCATGTGTCATGATCCTTCTCCTAGTGTATGAAGTGATTAGGAGGTGAAAAGTGTTCATAAAAATTACTTGGAGCAAAGTTGAGTTAAGAGTCATTCATTCATCAAAAGTTTGATACTTGATTCTTCAAGGGTCTACTTTGAACGTTTATAACTTTCTATACACATAAAATTTTTCATTTCAAGACACACCAATTTGTAGATAATTGAATTATTTTTCCAATGGTACCAATTTTGCCTAAATTCGATAATTGAGCAAAAAGTTATGGAATTTTCTGTGTGAGGCAATAAGCCGATGCGATCTTGATGCGTCGTATCGACTGTGCCCTGATATATAACCTGACGCGAGTTGAAAGTTGTTTTACATATTATTTCAGTTCCTAATGGGTATAAGGCATTTTGGTCACTTCCCCTCACCCAAAATCCATCCATACCATATCAATTCAGCCCCAAGAGGCATCAATTGCATCCTTACTCTAATCCTCTCAAATCAAAGCCCTAACTCCTCCCCCAAAGATTAAGAACTCATCCCTGAGATCAAGAATTTCAAGAAACGGAATAAGATCTGAGTTTTATCCTTTCAAATCTTATAATCTAAGATATGTGGGACTACTCTAAAAACCTTGGGCATAAGTTTAAATATTCTGTCAAGATTAAAGATCTCCAATTTTGATTTATAATGTATATGATATGATTTTGAAGATTATGCATCATGGGTCTATTTTTACGGAAATATATGTTGATTTGAATTATATTTTGTGAAAATTGAATTATAACTATATATATGATTTTGTGCATGTTTTTAAGATTAATCGAGAGCATGAGTATGAATTCCCTCTCTTGTTGTGAACTAAAGTTAACATTTTTCCTTATGAATAGTTTGGAATGCATGTTTTGGAATTTGAACGCGATCTTCTAAAAATCATGGTGTATGATATGGTTTTTACGTGATGAGAGGGAGTTACTTAATACAACTGCATTATTATTTCAAATGGAAAGAACTGCCTGTGTTTAACTAAATTGACTTGACCACCACAAGTTTTGAATCGGGCAAGTAGATGAAAAATGTCTAAGGTTTCTTGAGACTTCAAAGTAATAACTCTATTGTGATGTTATGAAATTTTGGTGGTCATGTGCATGTTTTGAATATGATGAGCTGTGAATTTGATATAATGTTGACTTCCAAGTCAGGGTATGACGATACTCGGTGAGGATATGCCCTTAATAGAAAAGTGTTGATCATATTGAAAGCATGATTCATGAGTTTGACTGATTAAAATTTGGGCTTAAGAGAGAAAATTGGTTACCTGAAAAAGACGTTTAAGTGTAAGGACTCATCATTGGAAACCGTAGTTGCTGATACGGGTATTATACTATAAGGGGGATTATATGGACGCCATGTAAGGATTATGCCATGGTATACTTGTAAGGGAGTATACCATGTTACTAAAACTCTAATTCTTGCGACACACTTGGATTGGAGGCTTGGCCACTGAGTCAATGTCGGATTTCATATAGCCCATGGAATTACAAAATGTAGGGTGTACCAATCAGCTCAGAAGAATAATAATGAGTGAGTAAAGGTTGTTAAGAACTGCATTGAAATTATTAGGTATGCCTATGTATTTTACTTACATAATGTTTACTGTTAATATGCTCTCATTTATTTTTTTATAAAAACATGTTATTTTGAGTTATTTCTCATACCAGTACATCTGTATTGACCCCTCTATATTTTAGGATTTTGAGACACAGTTTTGGGGTCCCATTAAGTAGTAGATTGACATGTCAGAAGTTTGCAGCTAGTGAGTCTCCCTTACTTCAGAAGGCCTGTATTAGAACTTATTATTGTTATTTCATTTTGATTCATGGTCTGATTAGGGGCCTTGTCCCAGATATTAGACATATGTCATTTCAATTGTTAGAGATTTTGCAAACTAGTGTTAGGTGTTGTTGATCTTCATGAACTCATTTCAATGTTGAGTAGTTTGAAATAAAAGTGACCATGATTTATTTTTGTTTGTATTTCCATATTTTCTCTTTATATATGAATGGTGTATGTGATTGCAAGTTAGAAAGGCTACCGGGCCTTCATGGTTTGGGATGTCCATCATGACCAGAGCTCCGATTTGGGTTATGACAAACTTGGTATCAGAGCACGGTTCATGGTCCCAGGGTGTCTGCAAAATTGCATCAAGTAGAGTCTTGTTTATGGGTATGTAGTGTGCCTCACTTATAAGTAGGAGGCTACAAGGCATTTAGTAATGATTCACTTTTATTCATGTTCTAGTTCATGCTATGGAGTCAGAATGTTCGTCTTTCATACTCTAGTTCATGCTATGGTTTTGTCCGTAGGAAAGTAAAATTATCCTAATTCTCTCCCTATGTTGATGTTCTTAGATAAGTATCATTGTAGAGGTGACTCAAGTGTAGACGCTTAGAATCTAAATGATGTGCTCCTTTCTGATTTAGTCATGAATAATTATGAAATGCACAAGGACTTGAGAGAAGTCCATAAGTTCTTTAAAGAGTATTGATATGAGCTTATACCCCTATCTACATCAATCGTGCGTTTGACCCTGATGTATGTAGTATATTCAATCTATTTCAAAATTCTTGTTGCAGATGTTATGCTTAAGGGTAATGATATATATGAGAATGTTGGAACAATATTTCCACCGAGTAGTAGTATGTGTTAAGGTTTTATACCCTATTGGTAGTGAGATAGTCTAGAATTTGGTGACATAAAGTCACAAAGTTAGTACTCAGAGTGAGGGTGATCTTTACGTAAATAAATAGTTTTAGTTATATAATCATGGATTGAGGAGTGGGGTACCATTGTATAGTGATAGACTTATATGCTGGTAATATTTGTATATTGTATGGTAGTCTATGAAGGAAGTGGATGGCTATGATTATTATCTTTTTGAATTAGGAAAAGAGCCTAAAATGGATAGTTATGGTGGTTATAGAAATCTGTTATAGGTTGTAAATGGAAAGGACTAGATTAGTTAATAAGTTGTAAGTAGAGAATCATTAGTGTTTATTGAATTTTGAAAGATCATTGTGATGTACGATTGGGTAAGTAAGTAAGATGTGAGGAATTAGAACGTAAGATGTGAGGAATTAGAACATGTTGATAAGATTAAAATAGGTTATATTATAAGATTAAGATCGACTAATCCTATCATGTGACTTTACCCCTTTGATGATCCTTTCTTTAGTAGTAGTGAACTAGAACTTCAGGTGAGAATATATGTAGTAGATTTCGAGTAGTGATAATGAGGTTATGATGGGGTTATGATTGTAGGTAGTCGCTAAGTGAAGTGAAGTATTTGGGTTGATTTCCCAATTTGATAGACCAGTATTGTATGTGGCATACTTTATCGGTGGTATAAAATTGAGGATAGATAACACGCTTGGACTTTAGATGTAAAGTTTAGGTGTGGAGTGTAGTGGTGAGAATAATAGCTTAAGACAAAGGATGCATGTTTTTTGTGGAGCAATTAGCAGGCCTGATGTGATATGCGAAATTGCCTAGGTTGATGATTATGAAAAGTTTAAGTGGTAATCGTGTAATACCCCAAAGTTTCCTAACTAATTTTGTCTCAAGAATATCAAGTATTAGCTTTTAAATTGAATGATGTTTATTCAATGGGGAATTTTCAAGAATTTTACTTTTTGTCATGTGGGAAATTCAATAAGTTTTTCATCGATATAAAATTCACCTAAATCCGATAATCGGGTAAGAAGTTATGACTATTTCAAGTCCCCATCATAAAATAACCCCATATTGGTCAGTGGTGCACCACGCCACAAGATAAAATGACAATTTTCCTTTTTACAGTATCCCAGTGCAATTTCTCCACGTCGTGCCAAACTTCAAGATCGCAAATGAAGAGGCAACGTGATGGCTCCGCGTTGCGTTATTTCCCTATTTCCCAATTGTTAAATTCTAGTGACATGGCGTGATAGCACAGTGTCGCACCAGGGGTCCAGGTTGGGAGATTTTCACCAATTTAAAAGACGCGTCCAGGGTTAAAAGAGTCAATTTCCCACCCCTATTTAAGCCCTTTAACACGAGATTCAGCTATTTGGAACCCAAAATATACTAGTTTCCCTTAATTTTCTCTCAAGAACAAGCAAGGGTTTTAATTGGGGATTCAATTTCAAGAAAGTCTCTCCGTCAATCTTCGCTAAATAAGGAACTAAGATATGTCATGCGTTGCTTCATAGGTCTCTTTCACCCATGAAGCTTAAGAATCTCTTTTCAAAATCAAAGATTTGTATATTTATGAATGTTCATGATTTGATTGAATTGAAAAGTAATGTTCATGTTGTTATTTAGTTTCATTCCATGATATAAACTATTAATTACAAAAATTGATTCTAGTAAGTGAGGAATTACGCGGTGTTCATGATAAGCCCTTCAATTCACAAGTTGATTGATGTATCCTTGATTATTAGATGTGTTGATGATTGTATAACCATAGCATGCTCCCCCTCCCCCCCCATGTTTGATTAAATGCCTATGTGAAGGAAAAGTGCCATACTAGTATGATAATATGAAATCTCCATTCATGTACAAGTTATGTATGTCAAGTGTTTGATGAAATGTCTTAGCCAATGAATTATGTATTGTTGATGTTGGTCCTGTACTCAAGAAAGTTATGCTTTGTCAGTTTCCTTCTATCGAGTCCTGGGGGTACTTGTACCCGAAAAATATTGCTGTGTGCCTAGAGTCCGTGTCATGTTTTCATGATATCCTCAGTCAAGCCATGATCCGTAGAACTCATTCAGTCATGTGACTCAGGAAAGCTCAGTAATACAGTAATCTCAGTACTATTTCGTCAGTCAACGAAACTCAGTTACTACAGTCTAGTTCAGTTCAGTAATCCATGATCAGTGTCTATTCAGATGGGAGTAGGAATTAGCACTGAGTGAACCCAAGGATGGGAACACACACTGTTAGATGAGGGTATGATTCTTAGAAGTCATCCTTGCATTACAGAACTATGTAGCCAGCATAGGTTGAGATATCAACAATGTCAGATGAGGGTTGATGAGGTGGATAAGCACTGTCAAATAAGGGACCCACCATTCTCTTTTGGGGACACTGTCAGATGAGGGTCACTTACAACTTATCCTTACCAGTGGCACGGTAATGACACCCTTCCAATTGGGGTTACAGAGTGGACTCCAACTCAGCCATAATGGCATATTAGGGGCATGGCGGTTTGATAACTACTTCCCAAAGTTTCAGTTATAGAATTAGGACTGTTAGATACAATCATTCAGTCCCAGTAATAGAATTCAGATAGTATACTGAATTTAGGACTGTCAGATACAGTCAACTTAGAATAGTACAAAACTCAGCTAGTTTTATCAGATTCAGGACTATCAGATACAGTCACTCATGTTATTAGTTATATTAGTTATCAGAATTCAGTTATCAGTCATGTTAGTTATCTATAAATTCATGTTATCATGACCTTATATATAGTTACAACGTATTCATTTATGTATTCTCACATTCATATTAGTCAGTTAGCCAGTATTGTGCATGCATATGAACCCCATGCATTCAGCCTACCTTCCTGCATCCCAGTATATTCAAAGTACTGGCGTATTTACGCTATAGCGTCATATATCATAGGTTTAGAATCACAAGCTCCAGAGCATCAGTAGCATTCCAGTCTCAACATTCAGAGTTAGCAGTGAGTTCTCATCTTTCGAGGACATGATCATTTACTTTATTTCTTCATTTCTTAGTTTATTTTAATAGTTGGAGTTAGTTGGAGACATGTCCTATCAACTCTTTATTCAGATAGTTTAGAGGCTTTCAGACTACAGTGTTTTTAAAATAGATGTTTTTAGACATTGCTTCAGTTTTGGTATTATCGTACCATATTATTCAGATATGGTTTTATCAGATGTTTATTAGTTTTGAACCTTATGGGCTTTCATCCCTTATTTCTGCATTATACAGTATATTTTATAGTGTTCAGGTACAAATATCAGTCATGGGTTAGCTTGTGGTCCTTTGGGGTCATGGGAACCGTGTAGCATTCCAAGTACCAAATTTGGGGCGTTACAAACTTGGTATCAGAGCCTGAGGTTCAATATATCCTAGGAAGTCTGAAAGTTGTATCTAGTAGTCTTGTGCATGGGTGTGTTGTACGCCACATTTATGTACAGAAATAAGAGGCTATAAGATATTTTAGGAATAGTTTCCCTTCTTTCAGTATTTATGTTGTGCCAGTAAGTATAATCTCAAGTCAATCTCTCAGTCTAATCCATTTCTCCCTTTCTTTTATAGAACATGCCTCTTAAAACCAGAAACAAAAATTAGTCAGCCCCTCAGCCCGAAGAACCTTTGGGCGAACATGTTTCTCATTTAGAGTTTAGAGATGTATTCACTACTCTTACTCAGTTAATTACTGCTCAGAATGAATGACCAACCGTCATTTCACCCAACCCAATGGCCAATTCAATTGCAGCCAGGATTCAGGAGTTCACCCGAATAAATCATCTATTTTTTCTCGATTCTAAGTTAGATGAGGACCCTTAGGAATTCATCGATCAGGTTCAAAAGGTTACAGACATCATGGGGGTTACTCCTATTGAGAGTGCTGAGCTAGCTGCATACCAGTTACAGGATATTGCCAACACTTGGTTTAAATAGTGGAATTCAGAAAGGCTAGATGATGTAGGGCCTATTGAGTGAGAGGAGTTTGTCACTGCATTCTTAGATAGATTATTTCCCTAAGAGATGAGAAATGCTAAGGTGTTAGAATTCATCAACCTCAGGCAGGGAAATATTACCGTGAAAGAGTATTCTCTTAAGTTTACTCAATTAGCTATCTATGCTCCTCATGTGGTTGCAGATAGCAGGGCCAAGATGAGTAAGTTTGTTTTTGGGGTTAACAATAGTGTGGTCAATGAGTGTAGGTCTGAAATGTTAAATAGTGATAGACTTTAGCCAGGCTTATTAATTATGCTCAGTAGATAGACGATCAAAAGGTTAAGATGAGGGAGAAACAAAATAAGAGAGCGAAGACAGGTAGTTTCAACTTTGCTTAGCCCAAATCAGAAGGAGAAAACTGCTCTCAGTTCCATCCTAAGTCATCAGTTCCAGCTCCTTCTTCAGCTAGTGCTCCAGCTCCTAAGTTCAGGGATAGAAATAGAGATAGGGCGCCAGGCTCTAAGTCTCAGGGCAGTGTCAGCAATGCCCGAACTAATCTCCTTTGTCAGACTTGTGGTAAGAATGACAAGGGTGCTTGCAGAGCTGGTAGAGATGTCTTTTTTGGATGTGGCAATCCAGGACACAGAGTCAGAGATTTTCCCCAGTCAGGTTATCACGGTCAGCAAAACTGTTCCTCAGCTCAGTCCGGTCCCCTAAATTAGCAGGGTGCCACTTCTAGTGCTACTAGTGGATAACGCCCAAATAGAATCTATGCTCTCTTTTCCCAGCACGATTAGAAAAATTCTCCTGATATGGTTACTGGTACATAACAGATCTTTTATGTGCATGTTTATGCTTTGCTAGATCCAAAAACTTCCTTGTCTTTTGTCACTCCGTATATAGCAGTAGATTTCGAAATCAGTCCCAAAATTCTAACATAGACCTTTTAAGTCTCCACTCCTGTAGGTAAAACCATCATAGCCCGACGGGTGTACAGATACTGTTCGATTATGATATTTCAGAAAGTCACTTCAGTAGATTTAGTCAAATTAGAGATGACTAATTTTGATGTCATCTCAGCATGGATTGGCTTCATTCCTGCTATGCTACAGTCAACTGAAGAAATAGAATAGTCTAGTTTAAGTTTTCAAATGAACCCATCCTAGAGTGGAGGGGTAGTACTTCAGATTTCAAAGGTCAGCTTGTTTCCTACCTTCGGGCACGGAAAATGATATCTAAAGAATGTGTCTATCATCTTGTTTATGTTAAGGACCCTAGTTTTAAAACTCCCAGTCTTGAATCAATCCCAATAGTGAGTGAATATTCAGATGTATTTCCCAAAGATCTTACAGGAATTCCTCCCGAAAGGGAAATAGACTTCAACAATGACCTTCTTTCAGATACTCAACCTATATCTATTCCGCCATACAGAGTGGATCCAGCAGAACTCAAAGAACTAAAATAGCAGTTGAAGGATCTCTTAGATAAGGGATTCATCAGACCCAGTGTATCCCCATGGGGTGCACCAGTCTTATTCATGCACAAGAAATATGGTTCTCTCAGAATGTGCATTGATTACTATTAGCTCAATAAAGTCACAGTCAATAACAAGTATTCTCTCCCCATACTTGATGAATTATTTGATGAACTTTAGGGTGCCAGTTATTTCTCTCAGATAGACCTCAGATCCGGCTATCATCTGCTCAAATTCAGAGAATGTGACATTTGGAAAATAGCCTTCTGTACTCGGTATGGTCACTTCGAATTCCTAGTCATGTCCTTTGGTCTTACCAATGCCCCAGTAGATTTTATGGATTCGATAAACTGTGTGTTCAAGAAGTACTTGGACATTTTTGTCATAGTCTTTATAGATGATATTCTGGTCTATTTCTATAGTGAACATAATCATGCAGACCATCTCAGAATTATACTTCAGACTCTCAGCAATCATCAGTTGTTCGCCAAATTAAGTAAGTGTGAATTTTGGCTAAGGTCAGTAGCATTCCTTGGCCACATCATTTCTGATGATGGCATTAGAGTAGATCGTTAAAAGACTGAAATGGTAAGAAACTGGCCCAGACCTGTCTCTCCATCATACATCAGGAGTTTCTTGGGTTTGGATGGTTATAACAGACAGTTTGTTGAAGGATTTTCATCTATTGCATCCCCTATGTCCAGATTTACTCATAAGAAAGTCAAGTTTTAGTGGTCAGATCCTTCGAAGAAGAGCTTTCAAGAGTTGAAGACTCGACTCACCTCAGCCCCAGTCTTAGCTCTTTCAGAAGGTCAAGTTGGGTTTGTAGTGTACTGTGATGCATCCATAGTAGGTTTGGGTTGTATCCTCATGCAGCATGGTAAGGTCATAGCCTACATCTCTAGACAGCTTAAACCCTATGAGAAGAATTATCCTACTCATGATCTTGAGTTAGCAGTTGTGGTTTTTGCCTTAAAGATTTGGAGGCATTACTTGTACAGAGTTCATGTAGATGTATTCACTGATCATAAGAGCCTTCAGTATGTCTTTTCTGAGAAAGATCTCAATCTTCATCAGAGAAGATGGCTAGAGATATTAAAATATTATGACATGAGTGTCCTTTATCATCCGAGCAAGGCCAACGTAGTGTTCGATGCTCTTAGTAGACTGTCTATGGGTATTGTTACTTATGTCAAGGATATTAAGAAGAAGTTAGATTAGGAATTCCTTCAGCTTGCCAGACTAGGCGTTCGCTTAGTTGATTCAGACGAGGGTGACATGTAATGCCCTGCACTTTCCTAAGCTAGAAAGTGAACCATTGTTCGTACATGTGAAACCCCCAATTCTGTAAGCCATATTTGGGCACATGAATTTACCAAGAGTACCTTAGTTATAAGAGAGCTTATAATGTGTTAAGTGTGGTTATATGAGTCACTTAAGGTAGTACAAGCTAAGAGTTTCAAAATCCATCAAGTTTTAGTGTTTGAATTCTCAAGGGTCATCTTTGAATGAGTATAACTTGATAAATATGTGGTATTTCTGCATATTTCTACCTACCAAATTATAGATAATCAAATTATCTTTCCAACGATACCTATTTTATCAAAATCCGACGCCCAAGCAAGGAGTTATGGCTTTGCGAAGTAGAGTGCGTCGCTTAACCAATCACACATGGCTACTGGAATAGGTGTGCAATAAGAAATGCGGCGCATAGTACGATAAGCAATGCGGCACATACTTAAATGTGTGCGATAAGCAATGCGGCGCATACTTAAATCTGTGAGATAAGCAATGCGGTGCATACTTAGTGTTTTAGGTAGTAAAAACACTCCGTTTTGAGTTATTTTGAGGGAAATTAAGTTTTTTGGCACTCCTTACACACCCCTAAACTTAACCTTATGAATTTAATAGATTCTAAACACATCATAACCCAATTATCAGTCTAAGTTCATCATTCAAGAGAACTAAAGGAGAAAAATAGTTAGGGTTGCACAATCAACATTGAGGGTCCAATCTTTCAATGAATCCGTTACCATAAAGGTATGTGGGGTTTTCAATAGGAACATCCTTTTGTTCTTGTGACCAAAATTTGTATTATTTTACAAAGATATATGATTTTACATGCTTTGATATGAATTTGAGATAGAAACTATTATCCTATGTTCTTGTTCAAAGGACTATTAGATTTTTATGATGTCTTGAAGATAAATTCCTTGAGTTTTGATGTTAATATCATGTTTGGAGTTGAATCTCCAGATTTTCATATGAATTATACATATTTGCTACACAAAGTGTGAATCTTGAAATATTTTGCTCAAGTATTGATATATGGGTTTTGAACCCTATTTCAGAATTATGATTTTTGTGAAAGTAATGTGTTATGCAAACCTTGAGATTTGAATGATTTGAACTTTTGGTCTTGAAAGAGTTATTTTTGAACTTGGATGAGAAAATAAATCCACATTTTGATTTATTATGAAAAAGGCATAGCATAATGGCTCCCGTTATGAATTACTGAATTATTTTATGGTGGATTTTCATTGAAAAGATCTGAGCTAAGTTCGGGAGTAGTCTTTAGCACCAAGTGTGAGGTATAGCTGTGTTGGTACTTTCGTAGAACTACATGCCACCGTAGGAGCCGGAATTGAGGTTGATTATATATAGTGATCACTAGTTTTTTGGATTTGACACTTATAGTCCTACTCCGATGGCAAGGATAGGATTTCTCTCCCCAACGTGGGTTGTACGGTGGACTCCATATGGCTCACATGGTTTATATCGTTTATGAGATCTCTCACTGTGTGTGTGTCTTTTTTCTATCTAAGATAATGATATAAGTTTGAAAGAATGGTTTTCCTAAATTTATTGTTTCCGAAATGATTGCAATACTATATTCTAAAGAGAACTGTTTTGAGATTTAGTTACCTTGATGGCTTGAAACCGTGATGAAATGAATTGAGAACTTACTATGATGACTCACATGTTTCACTTGAGATATCTTATTTTATCATGATTATGCTAATTTTATTCGAGCTAGATGAATCTTTTATTATATCATGCATGTTTCCTATAAATGCTTATGATATTGATCATTTAAATTGCATACATTCCCATATGCTTGGTACATTTCCATAGTACTGACCCACATCTTTTGATGTGGGCTACATTTTCTTGGAATATAGGTTCAGGTGCTCAGTCCCAGGCTCAACAGTGATTTTCTGGGCATGCTGATCTATATCCTCTGCCGTGGTGAGTCCTTATGATCCGAGGACGTGATATTCAGACTCTTGTTTCATTTAAGTTATTTATTTTTGGCATTGAGTATGAGTCAGTTGGGTCATGTCCCAATGGATCTCTGATTTTATTAATTTTTAGAGGCTTGTCAGACTAGACTAGATGGTTGGAGTTGTCATGAGATATCGTATTTTGTTACTTTCTGTATTTATCTATTCTAGTGTTTTTGAGACTTGAATGATGACTCTTAGATATTTTGACTATGTTGAACATGAAATAAGCTTGTGATAGTGTTAGATGGCTCAAAGGGTTAGCTTAGGACTACTTGTGGTCTCAAGCATCGTGTGACACCCCGGGACCTATTTTCGTGGCTTTACAAACTTGGTATCAGAGCCTAAGGTTATTGGAGTCCTAGGGAGTCTGACAAGCCACGTTAAGTAGAGTCTTGATCATCGGTGTGTAGCGCACCACATCTTTGAGCAAGAGGCTACAAGATGTTTTAGAAAAATGTTATCCCTTTTTTCAGTACTCATATCGTGCCAGTGAGTAGAAGCTCAAGTTCAAATCTTGACCTGATCTGTATCCTCCTTTTGTTTTCAGAACATGTCATCCAGTGAAGCTAGTGAGCGAAGTAATGAAAATCAATCAGCCCCTCAGCCCATTCAAGAAAATCCCTTTGGCGGATATGCCTCTCATGCAGAGTTTAGAACTGCTTTTACTACCTTAGCTAATGCAATAACTACTCAGGTCAACTTGCAGAATGTTATCCTGTCTAGGTTTTTAGCTCACACCTAGTAGGATGAGGGAAAAGAGCGTAGGATGAATCAGGAAGCTAGAATCAATCACTCTACATTAAGATCAAGGGGTAAAATAACATTTCCTAGATCCATCAGATACCTTCAACACCTGTTCCACTATCAAATCAGGCCCCAATAGCTAAGTATAAAAATGTCAGTCGAGGTAGAGCGTTAAGCTCTAAGTCAAAAAATTGTAAGAAGGGTGTTCTCACTTATCCGCATTATGGAGAATATGGCAAGAGCCATAAGAGAGTGTGTAGACCAGGTAGTGATGTATGTTTTGTATGTGGTAATCCAGGCCACCGATTGCAGGATTGTAGAATCATATCTTGGAAGGGTAAGGATCTGCGCTGGCAGGGTGTCACATTCGGTGCCAATAGTGATCAGCGTCAGGACAAGCTTCATGCACCTCAGATTACTAGTGCCCTGGCTTCCACAGACCATCCAACCCCTACTCAGGGTGCTTCTTCTAGAACTACTGGCGGTCAGCGCCAGGATAGGTTCCATGCTTTGCCATCTCGCCAGGAGCAAGGGGACTCTCCTGATGTTGTTATTGGTATGCTCCATATATTTCAGTTTGATGTTTATGCATTGTTGGACCCTAGATCCAGATTTTTTTCATATGTTACACCTCTGGTTGCGGTTAATTTTGAAAAAAGTCCTAAAAATATTCTTGAGCCTGTCTTAGTTTCTACCCCAGTGGGCAAATCAATTGTTACCAAGAAAGTGCATGAAAAGTATCCTGTTATGGTCCCTCATAGAGTAAAATGCGTATTCTCAGATCATCGATTATTGAGTGTAAGTGTCTATCTTTGGAAAAATATTTTTTTCATCGTGTTGATGAAAACTTAAAGCCTAGTGAAGCCGTGTGGGGCTCTTTCGATTCACTAGCATAATTGCCTTGTTATTTGTATCAATTCCTTTTTCAAGACACAAACTCAAAGTCTAGTGAAGCCGAGTGAGGCCTATTTCAATTCACTAGTGACTTATTATTTATCTTATTGATTTGTCTTATTTTCTTGTGATGGTAGAAAGTTTAGGTTTAGAGGTATAGTGTCAATAAAGGTTGTAAGAGTGATTTATGGAATGTATGTATAGTTGAGTCTTCATTGGTGTGACTGAGCTAGTAATGGGGTAATGTGGCCTTGTGTGTTGGTATGGTGGAGGGTCAAGAAATAGAGTTGTTAGTTAAGGTAAATTGTTGTTTTCTTGAAATGTGAAAAAAGGGTATTTAGAGATGAAATATAGAGGAAAGAGGTGCTAGCGAGTCGTAATAAGATAGACCATAGGATTTTGATGGATCATTGTCGTTATGAGATTTTGGCGGACTAGTGGTTTTGGATGTTTGGCATGTATAAACATAGTGTGAAGTTGTGGTTAACTATAGCTAGAACTAGACACTAAGTTTGGAAGAGTAAAGGATAGACAAGATGGACATAATGAATGACTTGTTGGTGATGCTTGTTGTATGAAAGTGATCTAGTAGGCTTGAGCCATTTATGTAGGAGCATGGATTTATTTGACTCATAATAAGTTATAATGCTGTAATTATGATGGGGAAGTTGCTCGAGGTGTTATAGGGTTGCACTAATTTCAAGTTAATAAGTGTTCGCGTATTATATAATGACTACTGGGGCTACAGAAAGATAGGGCGTAACTCAGCAGGTAGCATTGAGAGTTAGTTTTATGCCTTTAAGTATAGTCATTCGGGATAAGTTCTATATGCATAAGTGTCATTATATCCAGGACTCTAGAGCAAGTGGTTGTAGTTCGACTAATAGTTTAGATATTAGCTCATGGCCTTAGAGTGATGGCTTGAACCTAAGGGGAAGATGATAGAACGAATAACCAAGTCAAGCTCTTAGAATCTAATAAATGTACCAGTAAGTTGTAGAATAGTTGTAAGAATTAGTGATGTTCGACCTATCCTTATTTCAGTATTGTCAGTAATCCCAATACCTACTCATGCCCTATGTTTCAGATCCGTGATCATAATTTATGTTTGTGCATATCGTAAAGAATCATGTACTCTCCTAGTTCTCAAGATATGGAATTCTAGTTCATTCTACAGTTAAGTTTTGTGGTATGTTAATTCCAAGTACTCAAGCAATACCTTTATAATTAAGGGGATTTGGATTTGCATCGTGCGTGTCCCCAGACTAGACCTCTTTGATGAGACTATGATATTAAATACTCAATTCCTGAAGCCTCAGTTGAGTGTAAAGTCGTACATAGTATTTATTTATTTTCAGGTCCTCATGTCCTAATCTTTTAGCTACCTTTCCTTAGTCAAGATAGTAGGGATGAACAATTGTGATGGGAAGAGAGTAAGCAGTCCTTATTGATAAAGATTATTGTATGGTCATTTTAGCTAAGACTGTAAGTGAGAAGTTAGGATGGAAGCCAAGCCATTGGTATATGTCATGGTTGGTTGATGTTTTATATGTTATGTTTGGGAGTTTTTGTAGTGCCTTGTTTCATGTGGGTCTACAAATACAGGAATAATGAGAAGGAGTTTTGTTTATGATGGGGTAGGTAGAGTATGCTTCATGTGTTTTCTAAAGAATTGAGTAGTATGTGTGCTAGTGTCATTGGTGAGATAATTTGAAAATATGAGAAAGATGCTTTAAGAGTGATTGCTTAGAAGTGCATATGTGGCTATAAATATAGGCTTGAATGTTATGTTTATGTATCTGAATGAATGCACTACGAGTTATTAGATGTCTAGTATGAGGTTGAATGTGGTTGTTAGAGTGGTAATGAGAATTATGCATGAGATGAGGAGTTGTGAAATGTGGAGTGTGATGGATTCATGATTCAGACTAGTATTACAATGTTGTGTGGCGTGTCTTATGAATGCCTTGAGTTAGGCTTGAACATGGTAAGAGAATTTAGTTCAGTTCAGACATTAGTAGAGGTATTTGTGACACCATGTGAGATTAATGAGTTAAACCAGATACTATGGTATTTAAGGAAAATAGTATAGTTGAAGAAGTATTTGAGCAGTGTTGCTAAGTTTGAAGTAAGGAGTCCTATTTCCTGAGGTCTAGTAATTCTATCCTAACTTATGCCATCTGGGTCTTTGTTTTAAACGATAGGGTTGTATCGATGTTATAATGTATTTTATCACTAGTATTATTAGAATTTCTTAGGAGGAGTATTGAAAGAATACTTCATTTGAGTGTGACTGGTTTCTTCTTTGATGAGACCCCTGTCGAGATCCTTGATTTCCAAGTTCAAAGACTAAGGAACAAAGATGTTCCCTTGGTCAAGGTGTTGTGGCAAAACCAATCTGTTGAAGGTGCAACTTGGGAAATTGAGATGGATATGCGATCCAAGTATCCACACCTATTTTTCTCAAGCCCCGATCAAGCCGAAGGTACCATTCTGCTCTGAATCATTCCTTTGCTATGCAGAATTGCAGTAGTTCAGCAGTTATTTTATACTATTCAGCTGCGATTTCATGAGTTATGCACTCCTTGTTGTGTCCAAAATGTAGAATGAGGTAGAGGTAAGATTAGTAAGTTGCTTCAGTTGTGTACCCTTCAGTTTCCCTTTACTCTTAGTATACCCAACATCATTCGAGGACGAATGTCCCCAAGGGGGAGATATTGTAATGCCCTAGACTTTCCTAAGCTAGAAAGAGAACCATTGTTCATACATGTGAAACCCCTAATTCTGTAAGCCATATTTGGGCACATGAATTACCAAGAGTAGCATAGTTATAAGAGATCTTATGATGTGTTAAGAGTGGTTATATGAGTCACTTAAGGTAGTACAAGCTAAGAGTTTCGAAATCCATCAAGTTTTAGTGTTTGAATTCGCAAGGGTCATCTTTGAATGAGCATAACTTGATAAATATGTGGTATTTCTGCATATTTCTACCTACCAAATTATAAAGAATTGAATTAACTTTCCAACGATACCAATTTTATCAAAATCCGATGCCCAAGCAAGGATTTATGGATTTGCGAAGTAGAGTGTATCACCTAACCAATCGCACATGGCTACTGGAATAGGTGTGCGATAAGCAATGCGGCTTATACTTAAATGTGTGCGATAAGCAATGCGGCACATACTTAAATGTGTGCGATAAGCAATGCGGTGCATACTTAGTGTTTTAGGTAGTAAAAACACTCTGTTTTGAGTTATTTTGAGGGAAATTAAGTTTTTTGGCACTCCTTACACACCCCTAAACTTAACCTTATGAATTTAATAGATTCTAAACACATCATAACCCAATTATCAGTCTAAGTTCATCATCCAAGAGAACTAAAGGAGAAAAATAGTTAGGGTTGCACGATCAACATTGAGGGTCCAATCTTTCAACGAATCCGTTACCATAAAGGTATGTGGGGTTTTCAACAAGAACATCCTTTCGTTCTTGTGCCCAAAATTTGTATTATCTTACAAAGATATATGATTTTACATGCTTTGATATGAATTTGAGATAGAAACTATTATCCTACGTTCTTGTTCAAAAGACTATTATATTTTTATGATGTCTTGAAGATAAATTCCTTGAGTTTTATGTTAATATTATGTTTGAAGTTGAATCTCCAGATTTTCATATGAATTATACATATTTGCTACACAAAGTGTGAATCTTGAAGTATTTTGCTCAAGTGTTGATATATGGATTTTGAACCCTATTTGAGAATTATGATTTTTCTGAAAGTAATGTGTTATGCACACCTTGAGATTTGAATGATTTGACCTTTTGGTCTTGAAAGAGTTATTTTTGAACTTGAATGAGAAAAGAAATCCACATTTTGATTTATTATGAAAAAGGGGTAGCATGATGGCTCCCATTGTGAATTGCTGAATTATTTTGTAGTGGATTTTCTTTGAAAAGATTTGAGCTAAGTCTAGGAGTAGTCTTTAGCACCGAGTGGGAGGTATAGCTTTGTTGGTACTTTCCTAGAACTACGTGCCTTCGTAGGATCCAAAATTGAGGCTGACTATATATAGTGATCACCAGTTTTTTGGAATTGATACTTATAGTCCTACTCCGATAGAAAGGATAGGACGGCTCTCCCCAACGTGGGTTGTACGTTGGACTCCATGTGGCTCATATGGTTTATGTCAGTTATGAGATCTCCCACTGTGTGTGGGTGTCTTTTTTCTATCTAATATAATGATATAGGTTTGAAAGGATGGTTTTCCTAAATTTATTGTTTCCGAAATGATTGAAATACTATATTCTAAAGAGAACTGTTATGAGATTTGGTTACCTTGATGGCTTGAAACCATGATGAAATTAATTGAGAACTTACTATGATGACTCACATGTTTCACTTGACATATCTTATTCTGTCATGATTATGATGATTTTATTCGAGCTAGGTGAGTCTTTTATCATATCATGTATGTTTCCTATAAATGCTTATGATATTGATCATTTAAATTACATACACCCCCATATGCTCGGTATATTTCCATGGTACTGACCCATATCTTCGGATGTGGGCTACATTTTCTCAGAATGTAGGTTCAGGTGCTCAGTCCCAGGCTCAACAGTGATTTTTCGAGCACGCTGATCTACATCCTCTGCTGTGGTGATTCCTCATGATCCGAGGATGTGATATTTAGACTTCTGTTTCATTCGAGTTATTTATTTTTGGCACTAAGTATGAATCAGTTGGGGCATGTCCCAATGGCTCTCTAATTTTGTTGATTTTTAGAGTCTTGTTAGACTAGACTAGATGGCTGGAGTTGTCATGAGATATCGTGTTTTGTTACTTTCTACATTTATCTATTCTAGTGTTTTTGAGACTTGAATGATGACTCTTAGATGTTTTGACTATGTTGAACATGAAATAAGCTTGTGATAGTGTTAGATGGCTCAAAGGGTTAGCTTGGGGCTACTTATGGTCTCAAGCATCGTGTGACGCCTTGGAACCCATTTTTGAGGTGTTACATGACATATGGGTTCAGAGTAGTTCAGAATCATCTCTAGTTTCCAAGGTGAAAGAAAAGCAAGACAGAGACCTCAGTTTAGTCAAGTTAAAAGAGTCAGTTAAGGACCAGAAAGTAGAGGTTTTCTCCCAAGGAGGAGATGGTGTATTGCGTTGTCAGGGTCATCTTTGTGTTCCAGGTGTAGATGACTTAAGGCAGTGAATTCTTGCAGAAGCGCATGGTGCGTGATACTCTATTCAACCAGGGGCCACAAAGATGTACCGCGACTTATGGGAGATCTATTGGTGGATTGGGATGAAGAGAGATGTTGCAGAGTTTGTGGCTAAGTTCTCTAGATGTTATCAGGTTAAGATAGAGCATCAAAATCCTAGTGGGTTCATGCAGGAGTTCAATAATCCTACTTGGAAGTAAGAAGAAGTGAACATGGACTTTGTGACGGGTTTTCCTTGTACTCGTCGCCAGCATGATTCAGTTCGGATCATTATACACAGAATGACCAAATCAGCCCATTTTCTTCCAGTTCATACCTCTTATTCAGCCAAGGATTACATCAAACTCTACATCAAGGAGTTATTTAGATTACTCGATATTCCATTATCCATTATCCATTATTTCAGACAGAGGTACCCAGTTCACCTCTCATTTCTGGAAAGCATTCTAAAAGGGTCTTGGTACCCAAGTTCATCTCAGTACAACCTTTCATCCTTAGAAAGATAGTCAAGCAGAAAGGACCATTCAAACCCTAGAATATATGCTAAGGGTGTGTGCAATTGATTTCAAGGTTAGTTAGGATGACCACTTGCCTTTGATTGAGTTTGCATACAATAATAACTATCATTCTAGTATTTAGATGGCTCCATTTGAAGCTCTCTACTGTAGGAGATGCAGATCTCCAGTCGGTTGGTTCGAAGTTAGTAAGGCCTCGATGATAGGACCTGACTTGGTATTCGATGCCTTAGAGAAAGTCCAGTTGATCAGAGAAAGACTCCGAGCTGATCAGAGCCGATAGAAGTCTTATGCAGATGTGAGTAGAAAGGATCTCGAGTTCTAGGTTGGTTACTATGTCTATATAAAGATCTCTTCTATGAAAGGAGTAAAGAGGTTCGGCAAGAAGGGAAAGCTCAGTCCCTATTATTTCGGCCCCTTCAAAATTCTCAGTCACTTCGGCAAAGTAGCTTATGAGCTCGAATTGCCTTCAGATTTAGCCTCAGTTCATCCAGTCTTCCATGTCTCTTTGCTCAAGAAGTGTACAGGTGACCCAACAGTTGTAGTCCCTATTCAGAGCATAGATGTTCAGAACAGCCTCTCTTATGAGGAGATTCCAGTCGAAATTCTAGACTACCAGGCTCGTAGAATGAGGAACAAAGAAGTCCCTTTAGTCAAAGTTCTTTGGCAAAATCAGTCCATTGAGGGAGCTACTTGGGAGGCAAAAGAATACATGCGTACCAATTTTAGTTCAAATTTTAGTTACAACTTGGTATCAACCTCATGTTCAGGATTCCATTTTTAAACTTGGTACTAAGTACCATTACATATCAAATTATGTGTTCATGCATCAGACATGCATTCTCCTTGTCAGAAAACTCAATTATTCACGTATCAGATATGTGTGATCAGCTTATCAGTACTCTCAGTCATGCATTCATGTATCAGCTCAGTCATTAAATCATGCATCAGATATGCTAGCTCTGTATGAATCTCATAAATGTCAGTTATGTAGTCATGTTTTAGAGTTCATATTCAGTATGTACTTTAGCTTATCGTTTCTCCCCTCTCAGTCAGTCTCAATCAAGGATGAATATTCCCAAGGGGGAGATATTATAATACCCCAAAGTTTCCTAACTAATTTTTTCTCAAGAATGTAAAGTATTAAATTCTAAATTGAATTATGTTTATTCCATGTGGGGAATTCAA
This sequence comes from Capsicum annuum, assembly GCF_002878395.1. Classification (NCBI taxonomy): domain Eukaryota; kingdom Viridiplantae; phylum Streptophyta; class Magnoliopsida; order Solanales; family Solanaceae; genus Capsicum; species Capsicum annuum. The sequence goes on along the minus strand of NC_061111.1, from coordinate 160,079,989 downwards.
TAAGCTTTCCATCGATATAAAATTTGCTTAAATCCGATAATCGGGTAAGAAGTTATGACTATTTCAAGTCCCCGTCATAAAACAGTGCCATATTGGTCAGTGGCACGTCGCGTCACAACATAAAATGGCAATTGTCCTTTTTCCAGTGTCCCAACACAATTTCTCCGCGTAGCGCCAAACTTCCAGGCCGTAAATGAAGTGGCAACGTGATGGCTCCGCATCGCTCCATTTCCCTATTTCCCAATTGTTAAATTCCAGTGACACAATGCAATAGCGCCGCGTCGCGCTGGGGGTCCAGGTTAGGAAATTTTCATCAATTTAAAAGACACGTCTAGAGTTAAAAGGGTCAATTCCCACCCTTATTTAAACCCTTTAACACGAGATTCAGCTATTTGGAATCCAAAATATACTAGTTTCTCTCAATTTTCTCTCAAGAAAAAGCTAGGGTTTCAATTAGGGATTCAATTTCAAGAAAGTCTCTCCATTAATCTTCGCTAAATCAAGAACTAAGGTATGTCATGTATTTATTCATGGGTCTCTTTCACCCATGAAACTTAAGAATCTCTCTTCAAAATCAAAGATTTGTATATTTACAAATGTTCATGATTTGATTGAATTGAAAAGTGATGTTCATATTGTTGTTTGGTTTGATTCCATGTTATACACTATTAATTACAAGACTTGATTCTAGTATGTGGGGAATTATGCAGTATTCATGATAAACCCTTCAATTCACAAGTTGATTGATGTATCCTTGATTAATATATGTGTTGATGATTGTATAACCATAGCATGCCCCCCCCCCCTTCCATGTTTAATTAAATGCCTATGTGAAGGAAAAGTGTCATACTAGTATGATAATATGAAATCTCCATTCATGTATAAGTTATGTATGTCAAGTGTTTGATGAAATGTCTTAGCCAATGAATTATGTATTGTTTATGTTAGTCCTGTACTCAAGAAAGTCATGCTTTGTCAGTTTCCTTTTATCGAGTCCTGGGGGTACTTGTACCCAAAAAATATAGTTGTGTGCCTAGAGTCCGTGTCATATTTTCATGATATCCTCAGTCAAGCCATGATCCATAAAACTCAGTCAGTCATGTGACTCAAGAAATCTTAATAATACAGTAATCTCAGTACTATTCCATCAGTCAACAGAACCAGTTAATACAGTCCAATTTAGTTCAGTAATCCATGATTAATGTCTATTCAGATAGGAGTAGGAATTAGCACTGAGTGAACCTAAGGATAGGAAAACACACTGTCAGATGAGGGTATGATTCTTAGAAGTCATACTTGCATTCTAGAACTATATAGCCAGCATAGGTTGAGACATCAACACTGTCAGATGAGGGTTGATTAGGTAGATAAGCACTGTCAGATGAGGACCCCACCATTCTCTTTTGGGGACATTGTTAGATGAGGGTCACTTACAGCTTGTCCTTATCAGTGGCGTGGTATTGACATCTTTCTAATTGGGGTTATAGATTGGACCCCAACTCAGCCATAATGGCATATTAGGGGCATGTCGATTATATAACTACTTCCCATAATTTCAGTTATAGAATCAGGACTGTCAGATACAGTTATTCAGTCTTAGTAATCGAACTCAGATAGTTCTACAAAATTCAGAACTGTCAGATACAACCAACTCAAAATAGTATGGAACTCAGCTAGTTCCATCAGATTCAGAACTGTCAGATATAGTCACTAATTTCATCAGTTATATCAGTCATTAGAATTCAGTTATCAGTAAATTTATGTTATCACGACCTTCGATATAGTTACAATGTATTCATGCTTGTATTCTCACATTTATATTAGTCAGTTAGTCAGTATTATTCATGCATATAAACCCTATGCATTCAGCCTACCTTTCATGCATACCAGTACATTCAAAGTACTGATGCCTTTGCGCTTTGGTGTCTTATACCATAGGTTCAGAAGCACGAGCTCAGAGCATCAGTATTATTCCAGTCTAAGCAATCAGAGTTAGCAATGGTCCTCATCTTTTGAGGACATAATTATTTACTTTATTTCTTTATTTCTTAGTTTATTTTAGTAGTTGGAGTTAGTTGGGGACATGTCCCATCAACTCTTTATTCAGACTATTTAGAGGCTTTTAGACTACAATGTTTTCAGACTAGATATTTTCAGACATTGTTTTAGTTTTGGTATTGTCGTACCATATATTCAGATATGATTTTATCAAATGTTTATCTGTTTTAAACCTTATGATCTTTCTTCCCTTATTTCTACATTATATAGTATATTTTGCTGTGTTCAAGTACAGATATCAGTCATGGGTTAGCTTGTGGTCCTTCAGGGTCATGAGCATCGTGTAGCATTCTAGGTACCAAATTTGGGGCGTTACAAATCATGAGGTATATGGTTACATGAGGACTAGTGTTAAAATGATGAATTATGGTTGAATCATTAAGTGGATAAGAACGTGAGTATATACGAATAAGTTGAACCCCTTGTAGTAGGTTGATAAATAAAGTTTTATGTATTGAAGTATTTTTTATACCTAGATTTAATTCTTGAATCTTGTAGTATGGAAAAGTATGGGAAGTTGTTGTAAGGTACTCTTTAGAGTTAAATTGAGAAAAATAAGTAAGCAATATGCACCTTTGGTATAGTCTTATAGATTTTGTGCAGTTGTAGGTTATGTGATTAGTGGTGTAATAATAGTATTCTAAGGATGTGAAGATGGAGCGTTAAGTATTTAGAAGCGTGGGTGTCTATGCTCATGAAAACATTAGTCATAAGTTGATGACTTTGGGAGTTAGAAGAAATCACGATTAGTGTCCCTAAAAGGGGAAGTACTAGAAGGTAATCTAGTGTCTTTGTAATAGAAACTAATAAGAGAAGTTTGTGCTCATATATATACTGATACCCCTCTTTTTGTGATAAGAAGTGTGGATGCATGCGCTCATGAGAGTGGGAGTTATAGAGTGATGGCTATAGAGGCTAGCGAAAGTTAAGAGTAGCATTTACAGAAAAGTAAGGCCTTCAGAGTATAGTTCCTCAGGGAGTGTTTAGAGTTTAAGTGTGTGGTGATGTCTCTTTTATATTGAGAGTTTTGGCTATAGATTTTGATGTGGGGATATGTCTATAAGTTTAGGACTGTGACTTTGATGTAAGAGGGAGATGGTGAATGAAGGTAGTTCCTGATGTTCTCAGTGTGGCAAGTTGTGGGGAAAAACCATGATAAACCTATTTCTACTCAAGATTAATCCTCCTACTTTGATTTAGGAGAGTATCTTACTAATGTATTACGTAGTTTGATCAACTCATGCCTGTGCCTATGGTTCAGTTCGCTATGGACTTATGTTTATGATATGACATCCAAACTAGAAACAATTATGTCTCTCAGTATCCCTGTCTTACTTGTATTCAAGCCATATGTTGTGTTGTTCATGATCCAAGAAAATCTATGTCTCTCAACATTCTTGGTCCTAAGGAATTATGTTTCTATATATCATTGATTGTAAGACCCCACAAAATTCCAACCTTTACACAGTCCGTTAAAGCTTAAAAAAAGGTCCCAGACTTAGAAACTTCAGCCAAGTGTTTACACTTAGAATATTTTTTTAGCCTTCATAAGTTGGAAATTTTATTTCACGACCCATATGATCCTTAAATGTCGATCTTTAAGTTGATTCATGATCAGCTATGTCAGTAGGTGGTCCTGGACAAGTTTTGGATTTTTCGGACCGCGTTTAGACCATATTTGAGGTCTCAAAATAGTAGACCAATGTGATTTGGGCGTGCCGCATCACCTATCGCGTTGGTTAACATTGTTTCAGGTTGTCAGAGTCAAAAGTACTGAGGCTTAATGCAATCATGACGCAACACGTCTGGTATCACATCGATACCATCAACGTACTGCGTCGACCAGCTCGTCAGCACCCAGTTTTTCAGTCATTAAAATTGTTGCCACCCCAGGGTTATTTCAATCTTTTTTCCACTCTTATATAACCCTAAAACACGTGATTCAGCCATATTTTCACCTAAACTATAGTGGTTTGTCCAATTTCTCTCGAGAACAAGTTTAGGATTTTCAATTGAAGATCCAAATTCAAGAAAATTCCTCCATCAATCTTCGTAAAATCAAGAACTAAGGTATGTTAGATGTTGATTCTTGGGTTCGTTCCATCTAAGAAGTTCAAGAATCCTTTTCTAAATTCAAAGATTATATATTTATGAGTTTTCAAGATTCATGTGAATTGAAATTGAAGTTCATGTTGTTATTGAGTTTTAATTCATGTTTTGTTTACAACGTTCCAAGCTTTGATCCTAGTATGTGATATTTATGTGATGTTCATGATAAATCCCTTCAAGACGCATGTTGAATGATGTAACCATGTTAATTAGGTGTATTAAATAAAGTATGCTCCCCATATATTTGATAAAATGCTTATGTGACAAAAATAGAGTCATTATAGCATGTTGACAAGAAATCCCCAATTGTGTATAAGTTAATGCATGCCAAGTGTTTGTTGAAAGGCCTTAGTGAATGAATTATGATATGTTGCATGTATTCCTACACATTTCTATTCCTTATTGGATGAATTATGAGATAATAGTATGCACTCCCTATATATTTACATGTCTATAAGACTTCTAAGTGCTTGAAGAGATGCCTTATTGATTGTGTTGTGAATGATAGCCTATTTCCATGTTATGTACGAGTTGTCCTGTATTGATTTATTTATGTTATCGAGTCCTGGGGGAATTTATACCCGAAAATTAGCTTCTTGTGTAGAGCCAGTGTCAGTTTCATGATAATCACAATCATTCCAGAATTAGTAGTACTCTCAGTCAGTTACAGAACTCAGTAGAACTCAGATAGTTATAGAACTTAGGAAATCTCAGTAATCTCACTACCAGTAGCATTCCAGCTTCAGTTCAGTAATTGATTCAGAATTCAATAATATTCCATCAGTCAACGAAACTCAGTGAATTCAGTTTAGCTCAGTTAAATAAGTATGATCAGTAATAGTTCAGTCAAGCCTAGTATGAATTAGTAATCAGTTCAATGTTTTCCAGTTGGGAGTAGGATTTAGCACCAATCGAACCTAGGGATGGGGGCTTACCCGCTAGACAGAAATGAGGTCCCTAGAAGCAATCCCTATGTTCCAGAACTACGTAGCCAGCGTAGCCATGAGATGTCACCCATTAGATAGGACTGACATACTCCGGGGTCACCCACTAGTACAGGAATGGTCTCAGGGGTCACCCACTAGATTAAAACTAACCCCATAGCAGATATCTTTACCCATGGCATGGTACTAACACTCTTCTAGCTGGGGTCATAGGTTGGACCTCACTAGTTTAGATTTGGAGTATGTCGGTTAGATGAATACCTTTCACAGTCTCATTTTCAAAATTAGTCTCAGTAAAAGAACTTTCCTTAGTTGCACAAATTTAGGACTGTTAGATACAGTCACTCATTAGTATTATCGATAGATTTAGAGACCACCCGCTAGATAAGACTAATCTCAAATTTTAGTCAAGAAGTATCAGTATCAGTACCAATAGATTCATAGATCACCCGTTAGTAGGACTGATCTCAAATACAGTCAATTACTATCAAGTATCATTAGATTCAGAGATCACCCACTAGATAGGATTGATCTCAAATTCAGTTAATCATCTTCATTATAAGTATATTCAGAGATCACCCGCTAGATAGGACTTATCTCAACCTCAGTAAATCAGATATCAATATAAGTACACTCAGTTATCAAAAATCAGTTATTAGAATTTGGTATTCAGTGTTCCTACAATTTTAGTTATAGTTTGTGCATTCATGCATGTATCCTCATTCAGTATACTCAGATTATTTAGTCAGTATTGTTCATGCATATGAACCCCTGCATTTAGCCTTACCTCACCTAGTATACCAGTAAATTCCATTGTACTGACACATACTTTTCTGCGCTATGGTGTTTTACACTATATATTCAGAAGTTCGAGCTCCAGAGCACCCTTAGCAGTACAGATTCAGTCAATAGTAGTAGATAGCAATGAGTCCTCATCATTTAAGGATAATATTTATTTTATTATTGCACTAGATTTAGTATTTTAGTAGACAGAGTTAGTTAGGGACCTATCCCATCAACTACACAGTTTAGACTGTATAGAGGCTTTTTAGATAGATGTATCAGTATTCAATTTTTAGTTGTATATTAGATATTCGAACCATATGGCAAGTTTTCTGCCAATTTTCTGCATTTTTATAGTGTATTATTTAGTGCTCAATTATAGATATCAGTCAAGGGTTAGCTTGTGTTCCTTCGGGATTATGAGCATCGTATAGCATCTGGGGTACCAAACTGGGGGCGTTACACTGGTTCATTCTATGTGGGGTTTAGCCAAAGTGATAAAGTTTATGCAAACTCATTGCAAATCTCAGTTCCTTAAATGAGAAGCAATCTCTTCAAGAGGAAGTCTTTGTCTTAGTTATAATGTAACACCCGTAGCATTCTCGACTCAATACTACTCTTGGTTGCATGAATGGAGAGCTGACAACTTGAAAATTTTTCTAATTGTCAAAAAGGACTTAGTCATATTTTAAGATCCTAAACTTTTGTGATTTCTAAATTGATTTTTTCAACCTTGAGATATGGATTTTTATGTTGATTCATGTTCGGGGAAGTAAAGGAGATGTTTGACGAAGTTTTGGATTTTTCGGACAACATTAGAGATATGTTTGGATGTTGGAAACAGTGGCCCAATGCGAAGTCGATGTGTCGCATCAATGATCGTGTTGATGAAGCAGTGGGTCGACACGATATCGATGCATCGCATTGGATGCCCAATTCGTCTTACTGACTTTAGGGTCCAAGAGGGTCATTCAGTGTCTTTCCCTCATTTTATCTTAATACATGCACTAATTTTTTCTCACTGTGCACTATCCTAAGAATTCATGCTATATTATGTTTCTTTTGAATGACTCTCTACTTATGATCCATACACTTGATATATGGAGCACTTCGTGTCTATTTTATTGTATCTTCATTTCATGTCCGTTCTTGAGTTGTACAATAAGCATAAGTTATGGTCTAATAGTGTTACTTTCATTCATTACCTTTATTCTCGGGTCCCTTAATAACCCTCTATATGATAGTATGATGGAGGTTATGAAATCGTGGTGATGTGTTAGGTAGGGGAGTAGATGTTCTTGAAGGTGAAAAAAATTAATTTGAATTCTCGAGCTAAGGTTACAGGTGAAAAGGAAAAGAAGAAGATGAACTTTGTTGTGTGAATAGCTAAAAAGGAGGAATGTGGCAAAATATTTGTGAGAGTGATTTAAATTATTGGTCTTAGTAGGGAGATCCATGTAGTGGGCGTAGTAATGATTAGGCTTGAATGTTGTGGTTGCCGAAAACACAAACCTATGTGCTATGTGGTTAGTACTATCTAATTAAATCTTGAGTGTGTTTGATGGTAGTGATAAGGTGAAGAAATTTTTTAAAGGGATATAGAGTACAGGGTCCTGTAGCTTAAGTTAGCAGCTTTTAACTCTGAGTTAGGCTTCAACATAGAAGAACTAATAGTGGGACTCAAATTTCTTATGTCTAGATGTGTGATTGGAGAACTGTAAGATTGCGAGCGTGAAGTATGTTATCTATAGTTTGGGGTGTAGATGATTAGTGCCTCTAAGTTTAAGACTATTCGTAGTACTTTGTAAAGTAGAGAATGCTCCTAATCCTATCATCCGTAAAATCTTATTTCATTATTAGTACCAATATAAATCAGGTTTATGGTCATCAAATAAATCTCTGCCTTACGTTGTGATGACTATGTCCGCATAACTCATGTGCAAGATCATCCCTACATAAAGTCTTATTATCCCATGTTTCTTTCTTTCACGTTTCACTAGGGATTATCATGAAGCTTAAAATATGCCTTTGCATATTTGGTTAAGGAATAATGTTAAATGTGAGCTTTCATTCTTTATTCTACACTTTTATAACTTCAACAAGTCCTTACCCATCATTCGGGGATGAATGATCCCAAGGGGGAGATAATGTAACACCCCGCATTTTTGAACTAGAAGCTAACCGTCATTCATACATGTGTAAGATCTAATTCCATGGTTTATATTTAAATTCACGTGTCATGATCCTTCTCCTAGTGAATGAAGCGATTATGAGGTGAAAAGTTTTCATAAAAATTACTTGGAGCAAAGTGGAGTTAAGAGTCATTAATTAATCCAAAGTTTGATACTCGATTATTCAAGGGTCTACTTTGAACATGTATAACTTTCGATACACAAAATTTTTCAGCACAAGACCCATCTATTTTTAGATAATTGAATTAGCTTTCCAATGGTACAAATTTCGTCTAAATCTAATAATTGAGCAAAAGGTTATGGGATTTTTCGTGTGAGGTAGCAAGCAGATGCGATCTTGATGCACCGCATCGACTGCACCCTGACATGAAACCTGATGCGGGTTTAAAGCTATTTTACGCATTATTACAGTTCCTAATGGGTCTAGGGGCATTTTGGTCACTTCTCCTTACCTAAAATCCATCCATAACATATAAATTCTGCCTCAAGAGACATCAATTGCACCCTTACTCTAATCCTCTCAAATCAAAACCCTAACTCCTCCCCCAAAGATCAAGAACTCATCCCTAAGTTCAAGAATTCCAAGAAACAGATTAAGATCTAGGTTTCATCCTTTCAAATCTTATAATCTAAGGTATGTGGACTACTCTAAGAACCTTGGGCATAAGTTTAAATATTTTGTCAAGATTAAAGATCCCTAATTTTGATTTATAATAAAGTATATGACATAATTTTGAAGATTATGCATCATGGGGCTATTTTAACGGAAATATAGGTTGATTTAAATTATATTTCATGAAAATTGAATTATAACTATATAGATGATTTTGTGCATGTTTGTAAGATTAATCGAGAGCATGAGTAGGAATTCTCTCTCTTGTTGTGAACTAAAGTTAACATTTTTCATTATGAATGGTTTGGAATACATGTTTTGGGATTTGAAAGTGATCTTCTAAATATCATGGTGTTCACATGGTTTATACGTGATAAGAGGGAGTTACTTTCTATAACTACATTATTGTTTAAAAAGGAAAGAACTGTATGTGTTTGACTAAATTGACATGACCACTACATGTTTTGAATCGGGCAAGTGGATGAAAAATGTCTAAGCTTTCTTGAGACTTCAAAGTAATAACTCTATTATGATTATGACATTTTGGGTGGTCATGTGCATGTTTTGAATATGATGGGCTGTGAATTTGATATAATGTTTACTTGCAAGTCAGGGTATGATGATACCCAGTAAGGACTCACCCTTAATAGAAAAAGTGTTGATCATATTAAAAGCATGAATCATGAGTTTGACTAATTAAAATTTGTGCTTAAGAGAGATAATTGGTTACCCAAAACGGCGTTTGAGTGGAAGGTCTCATAGTTGAAAATCGTAGTTGTCGATACGGGTATTATCCTATAAGGGGGATAATATGGATGTAATGTAAGGGTGCTGCCATGGTATACTTGTAAGGGAGTATGCCATGTTACTAAAACTCTAATTTTCGCGGCACACTTGGTTGGAGGCTTGGCCACCGAGTCAATGGCAGATTCCATATAGCCCCTGGAATTACAGAATGTAGGGTGTACCAATCAGCTCAGAAGAATAACAATGAGTGAGTTAAGGTTGTCAAGAACTACATTGAAATTATTAAGTATGCCCATGTATTTTATTTATATAATGTTTACTGTTATTACAATATGCTCTTATTTATTTTGTATAAAAACATGTTATTTTGAGTTATTTCTCATACCAGTACATCTGTATTGAGCCCCCTATATTTCAGGATTCTAAGACACAGTCATGGGGTTCCATTAAGCACTAGATTGACTTTTCAAAAGTTTGCATCTAGTGAGCCTCCCTTACTTCGAAAGGACTGTATTAGAACTTGTTATTGTTATTTCATTTTGATTCATGGTCTGACTGGGGGCCTTGTCCCAGATATTAGATGGATGTCATTTTAGTTGTTAGAGATTTTGCAGACGTGATAGGTGTTTTTGATCTTCATGAACTCATTTCAGTATTGAGTAGTTTGAAATAAAAGTGAACATGATTCCGTTTTGTTTATATTTTTCTCATTTTCTCTTTGTATATGAATGGTATATGTGATTGGAAGTTAGAAGGGCTCTCAGGCCTTCATGGTTTGGGAAGCCTGTCACGGCCAGGACCATGGTTCGGGTCATGATAATTATTATATCTATTTGAAAATTAACAATATATTTACAATCTATTGCAATAGATGGATATATCTATTTGATTTTTCCAATAGATAAGTCATATATTGCAACAAATTGATCATCTGTCATAACAGATGTCTATAATTATTTTGATAATTTTAACAGTTGCAACATGTTAGTCATATGTTTATTCAAATTAAGCCATAGATGGGCTAGGAAAAATAAGGTGTATGCAGGTGGATGGATCCACTTTCATGTGTGGGAGTAATGTATTACTGATAAGGTCATCGGAACAACACACATAAAGTACAATGATTTTGTGAATGTAGTTTTAACCGATTAGGAATTGGCCATTCAAACAAGATCTTGCATTGTACAATTTAGTTTGATAGGTTTGAATTGATGAGGCCGAGAGGCCCATAAAGATGGTGTCGATACCCTGTTACGAATTAATGATGGTTGTTGCTCATATTTATGTGTGTCATGTTTTGAAATGGGATCAATATTTCGTGTCATTGTAGAGATCCAATATCAATTGGACTTAACTTTAAGTATGCATTGGACTCTGAGAAGGCCTTCGATGCATCGCACTGCATCAAATAAGAATGGAATACCAATAGAAATTCCCCTCATCTAAATTTATATGGAATGGTTGTTCGAGAAGATGATTATACGCCAAAAAGAATCGTAGGAGAATAATTACGAGGGAAAGGGGGAGTTGATGAAAACCTATATCATCTAAGAGCTAATTAAAAAGGAAAACATATGGTAGCAAAGAACTTCTAGTGAATCTGGTTGATGAAGTTGAATTAGAATATGAAAAATTTGAATCAAGTGCAAATATTAAAGTGTATCCAGTATTGGAAATCCATCTGTTGTCTCTCTGAAAGAAAAGTAGTGCAGTTGGGCACTTTGCTGGGAAGTTGCGATAGGTAGTGTGGTCGAGATGATCACCTATATAGAAAATAATAGAATACAAAGAAAGCA
>NC_061111.1:160054749-160065747 GCF_002878395.1 Capsicum annuum | reverse complement strand
GTGATTGGCTCGCGTCGCAGTGAAGTCCAATTTCCCAATTTTATATTTCCAGTGGCTCGCTGCGATGGTGGTGCATAGTGGTGATGGCCTAAATGGGATTTCAGTGGATTACCATGATAGCTCCGCGTAGCATTAATTTTCTAGTTCTCAGTTGTCAATTTCTAGTAAGCCACCGCGATAGTGGCGCGTCGCAGTAGGTGGCCAAATTGGGATTTTAGTTTCCAAAATTTATTTTAAAAGGGTAGTTTGGTCTTTTTCCAATCCCCAAATCATGAGTAACACAAGATTAAACCCATTCCAAACCTATCATGCATATTTTTCATCAATTCTCTCTTAAGAAAACCCTAGAACCTCAAAAATTAATCCCCAAGAAAGCCATAGATTCCACCATTCTTTTTCCAAATTAACCCAAGATTCAAGATTTCCAGTTCAAGAACTTCAAGAATTCATCTTCAAAAGCACAATTACTGATTCAAGATCAAGCTTTTATTTCAATTTCATCAATTAAGGTATGTGGGATTTTGAACAAGGATAAATCTTTTATCCTTGTGGCCAAAACTAGTTTTTAATTATAAATTCACATGATTTTACATGAATTTCAATTTAGGGTTCATACCCAAATATTGCTATTTGAAGATTATGAGATTACAAGTGCTTTGGATGTTGAATTACATGTCTACTTTCATAAATTCATGCGTGTGACTATATTTTCTAGATTTTGAGTTGAATTATAAATATTTTCATTATCAAGCATGAACTTTATGATGATTTAACATGAAATTGATGCATCGACTATCAGGCCCTAGTTGAATATTGTTATTTCAAGAATGATTATGCTTTTAAGCATCTTATGATATGCTTATAGACAGCTTTGAATAAAGATTTGATCTTTAGATAAGATATGAAATCCACTTTACAACTTAAATTCAGTTTTGAATGAACAAATACACAATTGGCTTTCATTATGAAATATTATATTAAAAGTAGATTTTCTACAGAATGGGCATCTAGATTAAAGGGAGTAGTATTTAGCATCGAGTGGAAAGTGTGGGTTTAGCACAACCTACTTTCCTAGAACTACGAGCCAACTTAGATAAAACTTTAGCATTCCCATTTCTATATTGATGACAGTTATAGATGTGATCACTTAGCTCAGGTTATACTCCCTGGCAAGAGTATGACACCTCTCCCCAACGTGAGGTTTTCCCCTTAGGGGAACGAGACATTGGACTTCATGATATCTCACATGGTTTATGTCGGTTAGAAGAACCTTCCTTCTAGTAAAAGTAAATAAACAACTTTTGAGTATTTCTCTACTAGTAAAGAACAATAGAAAAGCTTGTAAAAGAATTTCCCTGATAGTAAAGATCTTCAAAATAGTTTTTAAAATTATTTTCCCTACAGTTTAATAGAAAAAAATGACAGATAAAAACTCAGATTTTAGACTTTAAATGTGATGGCTCACCAGATTTACCCAATATATTTTATTATTCACGATTTATAATTTTTAGCTCATAATATAGGTTCAGGTGCTCATTCTCAGCAATGTGAGTAATTTTGGGCATCTCTATCTACATCCTAGCAGTTGGTGATCCCTCATGGTTCAAGGTCCCATTTACCCAAATTTCCAGCTTTCTTAGTATTTGATTTGTTGCCTTCAGCTTAATTCGAGTCAGTTGGGGGTTTGTCTCAATGGCTCTCTAGTTTCTTAGTATTAGAGTCTTGTCGGACTACTAGCTATTATAGTTAGACTTTTAGTATCAGTTATCCACATAGTATATTCAGTTAATCTCAGGTAGTTTTGATATAATTAAGTAGTTTAGCATTGCTATCTAATTAAATTACTTTAATATAAGTTCTAGACTTAGTAGCAGGCTTACAGGGTTAGCTTGAGACTACTCGTAGTCTTGAGAACCGTGTGACATCTTGGGATTAGGTTTTGGGGCGTTACAAACTTGGTATCAGAGCCTAATATTTAGGGAGTCCTAGGGTGTCAGACAAGCCACGTTACATAGAGTCTTGATCATAGGTGTGATGTATGCCACATTTATGAGCAAGAGGCTACGGGACATTTTAGGAAAATCACCTTTATCTTTCATAATCCATCATGCTTACAACTATCTCTATCTGTTATTAACTCATGATCATTCATGATAAAATATGCCTCCTCATAGAGCTAATGTCCGTAGGAATGATATCCAACCACCCCAGCCTATTGATCCTCTGAATGAGAATATATCTCATGCCAAATTTTGGGCTACCTTTTAGGCTTTAGCCCAAGCTTTGACTGCTAATGTTCAGGCCAATAATCAGGCTGCAGTTCTGCATTAGCAAGAGGGTAATTTAGCTGCAGCCAAACTTTATGACTTTATGAGGATAAGTCCGCCTGAATTCTTTGGCTCAAAGGTAGGTGAGGACCTGGAGTTGTATCTTAATGAGATGAAAAAGATCACCCAAGTTTTATATTTTACTGAAGAGAAAAGTGTAGAATTGTCTTCTTATAGGTTAAAGGATATTACTTTTGATTGGGTTGTTATATGGAAGAAAGGTAGGGGTAAAAATGCAACCCCCATGAGTTGCCAGGTGTTTCAAGATGCTTTTCTAGATAGGTGTTTTTTGTGTGAGTTATAGGAAGCCAAGATTGAGGAGTTCATGGACCTGAGGCAGGGATCAATGACAGTGAAGGAGTACTGCCTTAAGTTCAACTAGTTATCTAAGTATGATCCTGAGTTGATAGCTGACACTAGATCTAGTATGAGTAAGTTTGTTATTGGAGTATCTGGATTGATAGACAAGGAGTCTAGTATTATCATACTTATTGGAGACATGGATCTTGCTAGATTGGTGACTCATGCCCAACAGATTAAGGTAGAAAGTTGAAGGAAAGAGATAGAAGTAAGAAGAAGGCTAAAATTATAGAAGTAAGAAGAAGGCTAAAATTGAGTAGTTTGAGTATGGTCAGTCAAGGTCTGCATAGGGAAATCATTCACAGTTTCAGAGTCATCCACCTTTTCCATGCCATTTTCAGCCAGTGCTCTCACACCCAGAACTAAGAAGGAATAGTAGGGTAAGACTTCTATGTCCAGATCTCAGAATAGTATGGGGGGAGGCCTAGTTATCCTTCATGTGCTAGATGTGGTAAGAATCATCCTGGTGAGTGTTTGTTGGGTCAGAAAGGTTATTTTGGATATGTCCAGTTGGGCCATGGTATCAAGAAATTCGTATGTTAAGCAAAGAAGCTAGGATGTTCGTCCCTAGACTCAAGCTAGTAGTGGACCAGCTCTCATAGCTCACTCAGTCCCTCTTCAGGGTACATCATCTAGTATCGGTGGCAGTTAGCGCCAGAATTGGTTCTATGTTTTACCATCCCATCTAGAGTAGGAGAGTTCATTAGATGTTTATGTGTTGTTGGACCCCAGCTTGAGTTTCTCTTATGTGACCCCACTAGTTGCAGTGAATTTTGAAATAAGTCCTGAAAAGAACCCTGAGCCCTTCTTTGTTTCTACCCCCATGGGTGAGTTAGTTGTTGCCAAACAAATCTGTAGAAAGTGTCATATTACTGTCCTTCATAAGACAATGTTGGCAGATTTGATAGAGTTAGACATGGTTGACTTTGACCTTATTCTTGGTATGGATTGGCCCCATTCTTGTTATGCATCCATAGATTGTCGCACCCGAGTGGTGAAGTTTTAATTTCCTGATGAGCCAGTCTTCGAGTGAAAAGGTAATTCAATGTCTCCAAAGAGTCATTTCATATCCTACCTTAAAGCTAGAAAGTTGATCTCAAAAGGGTGTATCTATTATATAGTTTGAGTCAAAGACACTAAGTTTGAGACTCCAACAAGGCTTTTAAACTTCTTCAAATAGATGACTTTTTCGTATATTTTATTAATAACAACGGTTGGTTCATTCAAGACTTAAAAATAACCTTTCCTTCAAATTTTTTAAATAAATATGAATGGGTAAAGGGTAATTAAATTAAAAAATAGATGTAAATAATGATTTAAATAACTTGCAAAGAAGAAGACGAGAATGAAAGAACAACAGTGAACCATACCTGCAATGTCAAAAACAAAGGGATCCAAAAAGCAATTTCAGTAGAGAAAAGATATAGATCGGTTGAGATGAGAAAGGATCCTTATGAGAAAGAGAAGAGAAAAAAGAGAAAAAAGGTGAGAAAAGATCCTTGTGAGAAAGAGGAGAGAAAAGAGAGATAAAAAGGAAATGACTGTGATAACCCTAAAGATGAGAGAAAGAAAAAGAAAAAACATGAATAAATTTAGGGCTGAAGGAAAAATAATTCTAGACATGGTTTTAAATATTTATTAATATTCATTAATAACTTGAGGGGCTCGCGGAAAATGGGAAACATTAAAAAGACAAGATATTGTTACTCAAGGAAGAGATTTTTAAGTTATCGAATAAATATTTTTTACTGCCTTAGTAGTATTAAAATTAAAAAAAGATTTTCAAACAGATATGTCATCTGTTGCAACAGATATCAATGTCTGTTTGAAATTTCCAACAGCTCAGTCATCTGTAGCAATAGATGCAAATGTCTATTTGATAATTAAAATTAGATAGGTAATATGTTGCAGCAGATCTCATTATCTATTTAAAAAGTTTCAATAGCTCAGTCATATGTCACAACAAATGCAAATGTCTGTTGAAAATTTCCAACAACTCACTTTGAAAAATTAATTTGGAGAATACAACTTTATAAAAAAATACAATACGATCCCTTTTTATATTTATTAATTTTTTAAACATTTATTAAAACTATTTAATAAATTCAAAAACCTTTATCTCTCCTCAAATCCTCTTCTTCTTTATATTTTCCTTCATATTTTTCAAAAAAAAAAAAAATTTTGGGTGACTCTTTCTTCTCAAGTTGAAATTTTTTAGTTTCGCCTGCTCAAGTAAGTTTAATCTTCTTCCCCGATCATTTTAGATCTATTTTGGTATATTTTTTTTGTTTTCTCTTTGTGTTGGGGTTCTTTTAGTCAAAATTTGAGTTTTTTTAGTTAACATTGTTGATGTAACACCCCAATTCGCTGAACCGAAATGCTACACGGTGCTCATGACCCCGAGGGACCACAAGCTAACCCATGACTAATATTTGTATCTGTATACTGCAAATCATGATATAATAATGTGGAATACATAGAACTGTAAGGCCATAAGGTTCAACTGAATAAAATCGTGTGGGTGAAAATACCCAAAATAACTCAATCTGAACATAAATATGAACATAAATCTGAAAGCCTCTAAACTATCTGAATAAGGAGTTGAAGGAACATGTCTCCAACTAACTCCATAAAACTGAACTTAAGAAATAAATAAATGAATCAAATCATATTGTCCTCGAATCAATGAGGATTCACTGTGTCTCTGCGACTAGAATACCACCGCTACTGCTGGGCTGGAGCTTGTGTCTCAAAACCTATGGTGTAACATGAAAAAAAAGCACCATAACGCAAATGCGTCAGTACAACTGGAGTACTGAGTATACGAGGAAGGTTGGCTGAACATAAAGGGTTTCATGCATGAACAACACTGACTGACTAATATGAACGTGGGAGTGCAAACACACATATATAGAAACTGGGACCATGAATACATGATAGCATGACCTGTAAGCTAATACATAGTTTACTAATAACTGTCATGACTGATACTGAAACTGATAACATGGACTACTATATCTGATTGTCCTGTATATACTAAAATCTGAAGAACGCCCTGAGTTCTTTTACTGAGACTGATACTAAAACTGTGGGAAGTAGTGTTTAACTGACATGCCCTATGTATGCCGTTATGGCTAATCTGGGGTCCAATCTCTACCCCGATTGGAGGGGTGTCAATACCGTGCCATGGGTAAGGACAGTCTATGAGTGACCCTTACCTGGCAGGTACTTAATGAGAATAGTGGAAACCCTAAACTGACGGGTTAAGCCACCTCATCAACCCTAATCTAACGGGTTAAGATGTCTCAACCTACGCTGGCTACGTAGTTCTGGAACACAAGGATGATTACTAAGAATCACAACTTGAACTGGCGGGTGAGTTCCAATCCTTGGGTTCACTTGGTGCTAACCTCTACTCCCATCTGGAGGGACTGGACATGAATAACTGACTGTGCAGGACTTAATCTTACTGAATTTCGTTAACTAGCGAAATGTTACTGATATCTGACAACTGACTAAGATCATGAGGTTTTCCTGAGTCACATGACTGACTGAAGTCTATGGAATCATAGCTTGAGTTTGGATATCGTGAAACATGACATGGATTTAGGCACACAGCTATAGTTTTTGGGTACAAGTACCCCCAGGACTCGATGGAAGGAAACTGACACACATGACTGACTTGATCATAAGAGTAGAGTCCATAATTTATAATATCATAAGTAGGGATCTCATACTAAGCATGGTTATCAACAATGTATTGCATGGAAAGGATTTCATATCACATGGAAGTACTTGCACAATCTTAATATCATGTTCATTGCATAATCATATTGGCCACACATACCAATAGCATGGAAGTTCATGTGGATTTTATGGTTATCATACATCTTGTTCATAAGTAGGATTTGCAAGTAAACATAGCATAATCTCATAATAATAGTTCATGAGTATTCCAACAACATTTACAAGGCACATTATCAACATAGAAGTCATTGGAACGTAAGGACATATCATGAACCCTTCACTTAGTCACAATTTAGCTATATTGCATGATTTCTAGTTTCTTAGGCATTTTATCAAACACCTTACATGAACATCTTAAGAATAGGTGAAATAATTAAATTATACATCATGAACAACCAAATTTACATGTTTCCAACTCATATAATATCATGAAATTTAAAAAAATATATAAAGATTCCATCTTGGGAATCACCCAATATCAACAGCATGATCATCAACACCCAACAATATAGAAATCATACTTTATAATGAAAAAGAGGGTTTTTGAGCTTTATGGATGAAAGGGATCCATAAATCAACTCACGCATACCTTAGAAGGAAGATTCTTGATGATTGACGGAGGAACTTTCTTGAAATCGGATCTTCAAGCTAAGTTACGCAACCCTAGTTGTTTTTCTCTTTTAGACCTCTTGGATGATAAGATTTGAGATTATATTAGGGTTGTAATATGTTTATATGCTATATATTTCGTAGGGTTAAGTTTAGGAACGTGTAAGGAGTGTTAAAAGACTTAATTACCCTTAAAATAACTCAAAACGAAGTGTTTTTGGCACCTGGAATTGACTTAGGCGGCGCCCAAGTGATTGCCTAAGCTAGGTTGGGCAGCGCCTAACCAATCGCCTATGCTTGGGTTGGGCGGCGCCTAACCAATCGCCTATGCTTACTGTCTTTCACGAAAATGGGCATAACTTTTTGCTCGGGTATTGGATTAAGGCGAAATTGGTATCGTTGGAAAGCTAATTCAATTATATACAATTTGGTGGGTCTAAATCAGCCAAAATACCACATTAACATCGAGTTATACTCGTTCAAATATAACCCTTACAAAATCAAATACTAAAACTTGATGGATTCAAAAACTCTTAACTTGTATTACCTTAAGTGACTCATATGAACATGCTTAATGCATCATAAGCTATCCCATCACTAGGATATTCATTGTAAGTCATGTACTCAAGTATGAATCATAGAATAGGAGATTTCATACGTAGGAATACTTATTCACTTCCTAGCTTAGAAACATGCGGGGTATTACAGTTGATTCCTCATGTTTAATCATAATTTTCTTTGGATAATGACTAGAAAAATTTTGTATTTCTATTACGTATTGATTTTGAATATGTTGTACTGAATTAGACCTATTTTAATGGTGTTCTTATTGATGTGAATTGCATTACCAATATCTGGAGAAGTTGGAACTTGATTTGCATGTTTGATCCGAGGTGTTTTCCCATTTTTCTTAATAGACTAGTGGTCGATAGATCGACCACTGCAGATTTGTTTTTGCTGCATTTTTTATTTTTGTTGATGGACCAGTGGTTAATAAATCGACCACTACAAATTTATTTTTGGTTGTAAATCATAAATAGCAATAGTTCATAGATCAATTAAAAGGCCTGCTTCCACTGCTTCTAGTAGTAGGAAGCAAAAATCTGAAGAAGTTTCCGAAACTTCAAAGAGGAAAAAAGTAGCCGATGAATCCGAGTTGAAAACTAAATTAAAAATTCTTGCCGATATTTTTGAATATGACAAAAATATTGCACATGGGAGTGGCAATGTTGAGGATAGTGAAGGTAAAAGCAAAGGGGAAAGCAAAGAAGAAAGTGAAAGTTATAGCAGTGATGATAAGGACAGGAGAGAGTGGAGAAGGGAAGGATGATGATACCCTATCCTTTCTAATTTGTGTGAGAGATATCTCTGTTGAGTCATACGTCCTAACAACTTGGATGGATGAGCTAGGTTATTTTCCTGCAAAGATTTTTGTAATAGAAAGAATGGCAGTCTATTAAAAGTTTAGAAGGATTCTTATTGAAGAAAAGTTGTATGCTAATTTTAAGATGACTTGTTTCGGATACTTAAGGTATATGCCGAAACATTTTAAGTTTAATGGACAGATGGTCCATTATGTGTTGCTGCAACATGTAAAAAATAATTAAAAACCTACATGAAATTTGGTTCTGTGTGAACCGTAAGCCAACTTGTTTTGGCTTAAATAAATTTTCTCTGATTACAGGGATGAATTGTTCAGCATATCCCTGTGAATCAAAGATAAACAAAGTCCTCCAAAATGGCAAAAACTTTTATTTTAAGGTGACGAAGAACAAGAGCACTACTGCCTCAAGGTTGGTTATCCTGATCAAAGGTAATAGGTTGACTAATTAACAAAAGTTGAAGTGCGCTTTGGTTTAGTTCGTGCACTCAATGCTGCTGGCAAAGGACCCGTCAAAGAAAGTGGATTCAGACCACATCAAGATGGCGGCTGATTTAGATTTCTTTGGGGGGTATCCATTGGGAAAAGAGTCTTTTGGGATGACATTGAGCTATTTGAAAAAGAAAATTAATTTGACCAAGCAGAAAGAAGCGTTTGTGAGGAGGAATAATGTATTGTACGCGTTATATGGCTTTCCCTGGGCATTTCTAGTACTTAAAATCTACCATCTTATTGATTTATTATAGACTCTTACCTATTTACGTAATAATACATAGACCCTGTAAATTTACTTATGCTTCTGTTGATTGCGGGTTTGGACATATGAGGTCTTTCCTCATCTAGAAAGGTGTACCGGTAAGTCATTGGATACTCCTTTGCCTATTCCCCATCTTCTTAGATGGCACACGTCGAAGTGTGACAACATAATAGAAGGCGACCAATTTAAGTACAAAGGAAACAACTCAAAGGTAAAATTATACTTATTATAATATGATAATAATATTATTATATTAGTGAATGTCATGTAATTCATATATATTTTTTATAGATTTTGCACTTGTACCTTACCCCTACCATTCGAGAGATGGAGTAGAGATACATGAAAATATTTAAGTCATACACGGACCAAGTTAAGGATACATCCATCGATGCCTTGAAGGTGCGACTAAAAGGTGTGAATGTCCTAACTTCATCAACGGAGGTCGCAGATGAGGACGAAGATTTGGGTGATCACAATTATGTTCCAAGTCCAGAATGTGCTTGTGATCATTCTGGTTCAGGTGGACTCAAAACTACACCCGACGCTTCTAATGATGATAACCTGCGTGAACGTGTTGTTGTGCTTGAGAATACTATTTTGGATATTGCTTCTTTTGTTAGAGATGAGAGGTTGAGGAGAATCGATAAGAATAAGAAGAACCATTAAGATGAAGGTAAACTAATTTAATATTTGTTCTTCCAATTTAATATTCTTGCATAATTTTTGTAATCCTTTCAAAACAAAGCAGTTCACCTCGACAATCCCCCTCATAGCCGGCATCAAGTAAAACTTGAAGAACTCACAGTCATAGTATGTAATACACCAAAATCTAATCCTTAGATGTCACACGGTACTCAAGACTTCGAGTAGCCTTAAGCTAACTCTGTCTGCATACTATTGAGCCAAAAACTTATAATAATGTAAATATAGACATAAAAGTCATAATGAATGCAGAAAATATCTATAATATCTACGAATTATCTGAACATAATATCTTAAACATAAAAACTGAATAATCTACAGCAAAACTAGTAGTTTGACAAGCCTCTACTACTAATACTAGAAAGTCACTGAAATAAACCCCCAGCTAACTCGAACTGTTTGAAAGGAAATTGTAAAAGCTCATAAACTAATAAACTATAAAATCTGAAAGGATAGAATAAGTCCCCAAATTATGAGGACTCACCAACTGTCGAATGTAGATGGAGATTCTCGAACTACTCACGTTGCTGGTACTAAGCACCTGTACCTACACTATAAGACGATGTAGCACATAGGCGTATATATAGATCAGTACTTTAAGGATGTATTGAGTATATGGGGGTGATATACATAAGTAAAACATCATCTCATAAACATCATTTATCAAACATCATCTTTGATCAACTTCTCCAATTTATGTGGACTCTTATACAATCACATGACTTTTTCTAGCTCCTTTAATTGTATAAAATCTAATTATTTATTATTTTATTAATTAATTATTCCTTTTTTTTCAAATATGCTATTAAGAATAATAAACCAATGCAGTATATTATTGACAAGGCTTTAAGTCTATGATTTACAGTGTACACAATATATGACCCTCAAATTACTTTCACTTTTTTAACTATTTATGTCTTTGACTATGTATTAATATTTTTTTTATTGTTGCACCAACCCGTACATACCTTAGCATTAATCAAGTGTGGATCTATACGATTTAGCATCCACCCAACGCATAAGAAGGCATCAATTATATTTACGGTCTACGCAAGAGGTCCGGCAGTATGGTATATTAGTGTCAAAACTTATAGTCGATGATTTACAATCGA
>NC_061111.1:160041765-160051749 GCF_002878395.1 Capsicum annuum | reverse complement strand
GTATGGTATATTAGTGTCAAAACTTATAGTCGATGATTTACAATCGACACAATTATATTTATTTAATTATTTATATTTCATGGACCTAAATAATGGAATACATCGATTACGTAGATAGCCACGCATAGTTATTGATCTCGGTCAATCATATACTATGTCAATCATACAATTAATTTTGTAGAAATCCACATAATCGTTGATAGACCAGATTCATTATCTATTAGCATATATGAATTCATATATATATATATATATATATGATAGACCATTAGTTTTAACGTCTAACAACTGTTTCATTCACCTTCTAATAGGGGTAATTACAAAATTTCAATCAAGAACAAAATCGTATAATTAATACAGAGACAAACAGAAAGGACATTGCAATAAAATTTCATACACTTCATGTCATAAGTTCATTGCAGCAATGGTTTAACACCATATTTACAGCAAAATATGAGAAAAAATGCCAAAAAAAAAGCTTTCATCTAACAAATTCCCTAGCGAAGAAAGGTTCTTTGCAATGAACTTACAACTAAAACTACAGCAGAAATTAAAACCTAAACTAAAGGGATGGTCGGGGTGATGAACTTCTCCGGCTGCATGTTCATCCTCTCCATAATTGCTTGTAAAAATCAGACAATACGCCAGAGTTCATGGTGGAGGTGCTCCCTATCCGGACCCAGACCGTAGAAGATATGGTCTAGGTCATTTTGGAGGAGAAGAATGTCGTGGCTACGTTAGAAACGAACCCTCCTTCGTGGTCTAAGTGGAACGCTTGGCATTTGATCTTATTTATCAATTATTTTGGGTTGAAGAAGATGAATATTGTGTATAGTTGATGGTTTTTTATATATACCAAAATACAAACCTTTGGTTTTCCTGATTAGTTATAGGTAGAAGTATGCATCGGTGGAATTTAAGGAAATATTGTATACCCAATCGATGTAGGGTGTGAGTAGATGTGCAGTTGCTTTTTTGATGTGTCATAAATGCTTGATTGTTCATCTGTTCGTTTGAATAATTAGATTTTTTTAATAGACTTGAAATAGAATCGATAATAAACTATGCGGCATATAAAGAATAATCCCAATAGACTTGACACACAATATATCCCAATAAACTATGCGTGCGCTAGGGTTGTATATAAGAAGTGATGACTTCAACCTAGTTTCCAAATACTTAATTTTTCAAGACTTTTATTAGAAAACCTAAAAAATCTTTCAATGTGTCTATTTTGCAAAATGGAGTTAACCAAGAAATATTTTTCACCGCCTTAGTAGTATTTTAGCTTTATTCTTTTGAACAGAAGATTTCTTTAAAATTAAAAAAAAAAAGAAAGATCTTCAAACAGATATGTCATCTGTTGCAACCGATATCAATAGCTATTTGAACATTACCAACAGCTTAGTCATTTGTCGCAATAGATTTCTTTGCAATTAGTTTTAAAAACTAATTAACATCAACTCAGACCAAATTAACAATTTCAAAACTTGTCATTATTTTTCAAAAAATACAAATCAACCCAATACAAGTCATCCATTTACGGGAAAAATGTTTCATCATTTCAAATCTCGAGTTCTCGCTCTTTTCTCTCTCTTTCTTTACAATACAGACAATAACTACTCAGCATATTGCTCAACCCTTCAAAAATAGATCGATTTTTTCCCATTTCCGACCACATAGTTGTTATTTTTGACTTCATTCTCACTTTTATCCATTGTTTTCTCTGTCTTCACAGTTAACATAGTTGGAGAAGAGTTCTGCATTTGGTCATTATTTCTAAAAATTTAAGTTTTTTAGCTAATGATGAAAAAAAAAGACTTTTCGTTGTATTACCTTTGAGAATGGGGTAAGAATTTTGAGTTTTGATGCTAAAAATGTAGAAAGAACCCGAAAAAACCCTAGTTTTTATCCCAGTGTTTTGTTGATTGTCGTGGTATTATTGGATGGTATTTGTGGTATTGGTAGCCTTAGTGGTCTTGATGCAGGTATTGGTGACATTGCTGGTTTTGGTGTTGGTGTTGGTGGTCTTGGGCGTGGTCTTGGTGCTTTTGGTGGTGGTATTGGTTATCTTGGTGGCATTGTTAGTGCTCTTGGTTGCATTGGTGGTGGTCTTGGTGGCATTGGTGGTGGTCTTAGTGGTCCATATCTTGCAACAGGTGGAACATCAATTGGGAAATATTAAATAGGTCTTCAAATAGATTCCCCATCTATTCCAACTGATAGATTCCCTGTTAGCTGTCACAGCTTGGGCTAGCGCCTGAAAGGCAACCCGAAACTCTATATGTAACATATTCTCATTCAAAGGATCTATAGTCCGAGGTAGATGGTTATCATTTCTGTAGGCATTAGCCCGACGAGGAGGCATGATTAACTATCATGTGAAAGCATGAGTTAATAGTTGATAGAGATACTGTAAGCACGCTAGATCATGAATGAAAGAGATGATTTCCTAAGAATGTTCTGTAGCCTCTTGTTCATAAATGTGGCGCGCTTTACACACATGACCAAGACTCTACATAACGCGGCTTGTCTGACCCCCCCTAAGACTCTTAAAAACCTTAGGCTCTGATACCAAGTTTGTAACAGCTCGAAATCCAATCTTGAGATGTCACACGGTGCTCAAGACTATGAGTAGCCTTAAGCTAACCCTACTTGCATACTATTGAGCCTAAAACTTATAATCATGGAAATATAGACATAAAAGTCATAGTGAATACAAAAAATGTCTATAATATCTGAGAATTATCTAAACATAATATCTGAAACATCAAAACTGAATAATCTATAGCAAAACTAGTACTCTTTCAAACCTGTACTACTAATACTAGAGAGTCACTAGGACAAACCTCCATCTAACTCAAATTGTCTGAAAGGAAATGCTAAAAGCTCATAAACTGATAAACTACAAAATCTAAATGGATAGAATAAGTCCTTGAACTATGAGGATTCACCAACTACCGAATGTAGATAGAGATGCTCGAACTACTCACGCTGCTGGTACTGAGCACCTGTACCTACATTATAAGACAATGTAGCACATAGACGTATATGTGGATCAGTACTTTGAGGATGTACTAAGTATATGGGGGTGATATGCATAAGTAAAACACCATCTCATAATCATCATTTATAAAAAAAAAAATGCATGCTAAATGTAAATGACTCACATAAGCTGGAATATCTGAAATACTGAAATATATGGCATTAATAAGCAAAACATACATTATAAATCTTGTGATACATAACATTTAGTTCTAAAATATGAACTTGTATTCTTCCATTTTAAATCATGTTATCTAAGTGTAAAAGGACTCACTCTGAAATCTGAAAGTTGAAATTTGTAACTATTATCTTTACAGTGAAGCATAATCTAAATAGACTGTGAGCCTTTACATGTAGTTTTATAAGCTTTTTTGTTCTAAAATTTGTAGTCTGTAAGCTTTAAAACTTTAGGGAAATACTTTATCTGAAAAGTTGTATATCTTTCTCTAAAAGGGAGGTTCTCTTAACCGACATAAATCATGTGAGCTAACATAGATTCCAACATCTCTGTAACACCCCATATTTTTGTGTGTACTTGTTCTATTTATATGGAACTTGATGTATCATTGTGGTGCAGATGGAGTTCAAAATACTTCTCATGTGGTTTAATGTGACCAAGTATATACAAATTTTAAGTTAGATTAAAGAGTTAAGAACTAAAAACTGAGTATTTTGTTAAGGTGCTTTCTTGACTTACTTAAGCTAGTAGGTGGATCACTTACTTGAGCTATTTGGACCAATTTAATGGGATCAATACCATGTATCAGATTAGGTCTTATATTAATGTACTCATTTGAGCCTAAATTAAGTAAAAGAGAAAGAAAATGGAGAAAAGAGGCTCAATACTCAAATCTGCCAAATACCAAGTTAAAGAGAAGAAAAGGAGGAAAAATTGGTAGCTAAGGCCCAATAGTTTGTGATACACAAAGGCCCAATATATTGGGAAAATGTATACATAAATTACTTGACAAAATATGACCCAAAAGTAGTCAATAAATTCGTCCAAGAGCAGCTCCTATTTATGGATTGAAATCAGCAATTTTTCTCATTTTAACTTAGACAAAATTTACAGCTTTCTAGGTTTTACTCTCTTGTTCTCTCTTGGCTATGAAACAACCCTATAATTCCACAAGGGTTATTGGGATTCACCTTCATTCCAAGATAAAGGTAAGTGGACAATTCATGAGCTTGAACCATGGAAACTATGTGTTCTTTAAGATTAATTTCCGGACAACCCTCTCTATAAGTTTGGGCAGTCCATTGTTTTAGTTATTAAGGGATTTCTCTTTTCTCTTTTGATGTACGTGTGAAGGGATTAAGATATTAAGGAAATACAAATTAAGAAACTAAAATCCCAAGGAAATCAAGGTTTGGTCGTTGTCCACTTTTGTCTTTTTTCCATATACATGTGTTGATAGAGGATTGCACATATTGGGTTGCTATTAAAGGACGATTGGGTGTTGCTGCGGACTGTTTTGTGTGTTTGTGTTGTGGGCTGCCCGGTTGCTATTGGGAAAAGGTGTGATTATTTTGTACTGAGCTATAGAATATGGATGTAGTGATACACCACTGAATTTATGATTGTGTATGTCAATTGCTCATTTCATTTTGTGTGTGTTGATTGAAAAGTGAAATGAAGCCGGGGGTATGTCAGAGGATATTATATGAATATGTATGGTATGTGGCTGTAATTGGAGTATAAAAGGCTTAAAGTGAAACCCTTTGTTGATAAATTAAGGGCTTACTTCCCGTCCACTAGTTTGGTGAAGTTAAATAGCCAAAATGTGACGTTTGGTTGCTAATATTAGTTTGCCATATATTTCATTGTAGATAAGTAATCTAAAAGTTCGGGAAGTCGAGTTGGGTTGGTATTGGAGTTTCATAACCAGGTATGTAAGGCATACTCTATTTTGCACTCTGGGCGTGATAACGGATACTTGTTCCATCGAGTAAGCTTCCAAGGTCATCCAAAAACAAGTGCTACATAATAGCACCTATGATATCCCATGTTACTAATGAACTTATTCCCACTCTCTAATGTGTTAAAACACCTCGATACATGCTTGCTACCTATCCTATATGCCTATTTTCACTAGTAAATTTCAGAATTTCTCTGGTTACTCAAATGAGACCCATGTGTTATTTTTAGCTCCTAAACACTTCATTAGTGTTCCAACAACTCCTTACTTCATTGTTATTGCATTGATTGCCTATTTACATCTCTTATTGATAGATCATTGTTTTCGCCTTGCATACTCAGTACATTTTTTTTGTACTGACTCCCCTTATGGGGGGACTTATATTTCATGCTACAGGCACAGGTGCTTCGGAAAACACACCTCCTCAGTAGGATCCCAGGATATCCATCTGCTATTGGTGAGCTCCAGTTTGCTTTGGGGATTTTTGAGTCGGTTCCATATATTTTTGGTATTGTATAAAAGTTAATAGTATGGCGGGGGTTTGTCCCGACCTTAGCTAAATTTTGTGTATCGTCTAGAGGATTTGTAGACCAATGTAAAGTTAAGCATGGTAGTGTGTTAGCTTGTAGATGTTATGGCCCCAACGGCCAAGTCTATTATGTATATAGTTTTATGGCTTGTCGTTTATATTTTTTTTTCATTAGGGCATTATATCCGTATATGGAAAAACCTTTGCCTATTATAGTTGCATGCATGTGAATTCCAAGGTTATAGGTTGGTTCTCTCGGGCCTTCACGGCTACGGGTGCCTGTCTTCCCCAATAGGATTTGAGGTGTGACAAAAGTGGTATCAAAGCGAGTCATCCTAGGGAGTATACAAAGCCGTGTCTACATAGATTCTTGTTTATAGATGTGTTGTGCACCACATCTATAAACATGAGGCTATGGGATATTTAGGGATTGTCTCTTTTATTCATATATTAGATCGTGCAATAGAGCCCATGTTGTAGATAAAGTCATATTTAATCATTGAATCTTTTTGTTTCTCTTATTATAGTAAGGATATCATTTACGAGGAGTAAGAGTATAGGAAACAGAATAGATGTCGTTACTGGAGAAGGAACTAGTAAGACGCCACCTATGCAAGCTAATCAAAGTGAGGCTCAAGCTGAATATGTATCAGAAACTTCTTCCACTCTAGAAGAGCTAAGAAGGAGAAGAACCACATCCTCAGAGCCACCTATTAATGCTAATGATCAAGATCTTAAAAATGCGATATAACTTTTGGCTCGTATAGTTGCTGGACAGCCTCAAGGGCAAGCCATTCCTACTACAGGTTCTAGTGGTGCAGATAGGGCAGCTAGCCTTCGGATGGAAGACTTTCTTAAGTTGGATCCTCCCACCTTCACCGGATTAGATATTAATGAAGACCCATAGGACTTCATTGATCAAATCCAAAGGGCTCTAGATGTTATGCCTATATCAGGTAAAGAGGCAGTTGAGTTAGCAGCATATAGATTCAAAGGAGAGGCTATATTTTGGTACGAAGACTGGAAACGATCTAGAGGTATCAATGCACCCTTAGCTACTTGGAAAGTGTTCAAAGAGGCATTTCTTAATCATTACCTTCTATTCGAGATTCAACAGGCCCGTGTAGATTAGTTCTTAAATTTTTGCCAGGGGAATATGAGCGTGAGAGAGTATAGCCTCTGATTTAACTCCTTGTCAAGGTATGCTCCTAATGTTGTAGATACAATGGATGATAGAGTTCATCGATACGTGGATAGGTTGGATCCATATTTGGTTAGAGATTGTACTATTGCTGCTTTGAACAAAGACATAGACATAGCAAGGATACAAGCTTTTGCACAAAAAATAGAGGATCAGAGGCAAAGCAGAAGAACATAAGAATGGGAAAGAGGATATTCCAAGAGTGCCAGATCTACGGGGTAGTTTATGGCATCCCAAGGATATTTTAGGCCTCGATTTTCTAATAGACCACCTAGGCCATTATTTTCTTATTCTGAAGCTAGTGCTCCACCACAGTTTTAAGGGTCCAGAGGTAATCAATTTGGGCAAAGAAGTGAGATTCAGAGTTCACGAACAGTGGGGTATCAAGGGCAAGAAAGTATGAGCCAATTAAGACCTTCTCGACAACCATACAAACAATGTGGAAAGCTTCATTTAGGTGCATGTCGGTTCGGGACAAATGCTTACTTTTGGTGTGGTATGTCGGGGCATATGATGAGAGAATGCCCATAAAGGGGCATAGGTGGTATGGCACGACCTACTAGATTAGCCATTGCATCATCATCATCGGTACCTTATTCAGGTAGGGGTGTACAACCTATGGGTCGTGTTAGGGGTGATAAAGGAGAAACTAATTCTAGTGGAGTTCAGAATCGTACGTATGCTCTAGTGGATCGACAAAATTTAGAGGCTTCTCTAGATGTGGTTACAGGTACATTGTCTATCTTTTCACTTGATGTATATGCATTAATTGATCCTGATTCTACCTTATCATATATCACTTCATTGGTTGCTGGAAAGTTCAACAGAACACCAGAATTACTAGCTAAGCCATTGGAAGTGTCTACACCTATTGGGGAATCCATTATAGCTAGAAGGGTTTATCGAAATTGTATTATAACTATTTGTGGTCGCGATACGATGGCTGATCTTGTTGAGCTGGAAATGGTAGATTTTGATGTTATAATGGGTATGGACTGGTTGGCGTCTTGTTATGCCACAGTAGATTGCTAAACTAAAAGGGTGTATTTCCATTTTCCAAAGGAGGCAGTCCTTGAATGGAGAGGTAATATTGGTGCGCCAAGAGGTAAATTTACTTCTTATTTTAAGGAAAAAAGAATGATTTCCAAAGGTTACATATATCATCTAGTTAGAGTGAAGGATACAGATGAGGATCCACCAACTCTTCAAACTATTCCGGTGGTAAATGGATTTCCTGATGTATTTCCTAAATATCTTCCAGGTTTGCCTCCTGAATGAAAAGTGGAGTTTGGTATTGATGTGATTCTAGGCACCCAACCAATCTCAGTTCCTCCTTATAGAATGGCCCTGGCAGAATTATGAGAATTGAAAGAGCAATTGAAAGACTTGCTAGAGAAAGAATTCATAAGGCCTAGTATGTCCCCTTGGGGTGCACCAGTGTTATTTGTGCGTAAGAAAGATGGTTCATTGAGAATGTGTATTGACAACTGTCAACTGAATAAGGTGACTATTAAAAAATAAATATCCCCTCCCAAGAATTAATGATTTATTTGATCAGTTACACGGCGCCAAGTGCTTCTTAAAGATTGATTTGAGGTCAGGTTACCACCAAGTGAGGGTCAAAGAGAAGGATATATCCAAGATAGATTTTCGAACACGGTACGGTCATTATGAGTTCCTAGTCATGTCATTTGGGCAAACAAATGCACCCGCAACTTTTATGGATTTGATGAATAGAGTGTTTAAGCCATTCTTAGATATGTTCGTGATAGTTTTTATAGATGATATTCTAGTTTATTCCAGATCAGAGGACCATGCCAATCATTTACGATAGGTATTGCAGATTCTTTGTGATTGCAAGTTGTATGCAAAGTTCTCTAAATATGAGTTTTGGTTAAAATCAGTGGCATTCTTGGGTCATATTGTATCTAGTGAAGGAACAAAGGTTGATACTCAAAAGATAGAAGCCGTGAAGAGTTGTCCAAGGCCCACAATGCCTACAAAGATTCATAGTTTTCTTGGGTTGGCAGGTTATTATAGAAAGTTTGTTGAAGGTTTTTCTTCAATTTATGCACCTTTAACCAAGATAACACACAACACATCCAAGTTTCAATGGAATGATGCCTGTGAAAGGAGTTTCCAAGATCTGAAGAATAAGTTGACTTCTACACCCGTATTGGTACTTCCAGAAGGCACAGAAGGGTATGCAGTGTATTGTGATGCTTCAATAATTGGCTTAGGATGTGTATTGATGCAGCATGGTAAAGTAATAACATATGCCTCCAAAAATTATGGCCACATGAGAAAAACTATCCTACGCACGATCTCAAGCTAGCAGCAGTTATATTTGCTTTAAGGATATGGCGCCACTACTTGTATGGGATTCATGTTGACATATATACTGATCATAAGAGTTTGCAATATATCTTTAGCCAGAAGGATCTAAATTTGAGGCAACGGAGGTGGCTTGAACTATTTAAAGACTATTATGTTTATATCTTGTATCATCCAGGGAAAGCAAATGTGGTGACTGATGCACTAAGTCATAAGTCTATAATAGCGTCAATAGAAAGGAAAGGGATGATTAAAGATCTTTACCAACTAGCTAATTTGGGGGTTCACCTTCTTGAAACTCCAAATGAGAGGCTTATTGTGCATAATGCAGCAGAATCTTCATTAGTAGCTGAAGTGAAAGAGAAGTAATATGTAGATACAATTTTATTATAGCTTAAGAAAAATGTACAATATGGTATGACTAAGGAATTTGAGCTTACGCAGGAAGGAGTACTTCAGTGCCAAAATAGATTATGTGTGCCTAATGTAGACGGATTAAGAAAGAGGATTATGATAGAGGCACATTATTCGAGGCATTCCATTCATCCAGGGTCAACTAAGATGTATCAAGATTTGAAAGAAATATATTGGTGGAGTGACATGAAGAAGAACATTACAGAATTTATAGCCGAATGTCCAAATTGTCAAAGAGTTAAAGTAGAGCACCAGAAACCCGGGGATTATATGCAATGCATAGATCTTCCAATCTGTAAGTGGGACATGATCAACATGGATTTCATCACTGGTTTGCCTCGTACATCTTGAAAGTTTGATTCCATATGGGTGATAGTTGATAGGCTTACCAAATCCGCACACTTCCTACCAGTAAAGACCACTTACACAGTTAAAGAGTATGCAAAATTATACATTAAAGTTTGACTACACGGAGTGCCAATCTCTATTATATCAGATCGGGGAGCCCAATTTACTGCAAATTTTTGGAAGTCTTTTTAGAG
>NC_061111.1:160027853-160038765 GCF_002878395.1 Capsicum annuum | reverse complement strand
CATTCATCTTCTAATAGGGGTAATTGCAAAATTTCAATCAAGAACAAAATGGTATAATTAATATAGAGACAAACAGAAAGGGCATTGCAATAAAATTTCAAACACTTCATGTCATAAGTTCATTGCCGCAATGGTTTAACACCATATTTACAGCAAAATATGAGAAAAAATGCCAAAAGAAAAAAGCTTTCATCTAACAAATTCCCTAGCCAAGAAAGCTTCTTTGCAATGAACTTACAACTATAACATGAACTTCTCCGACTGCATGTTCAACCTCTCCATGATCACTTGTAAAAATCAAACAATATGACAGAGTTCACGAGGGAGGTTCTCCCTGTCCTTTCCCAGACTGTAGAAGAGATGGTATAGGTCATTTCGAAGGAGGAGAATGTCGTGGCTACGCTGGAAATGAACCCTCCTTTGTGGTCTAAGTGAAATGCTAGGCATCTATTCATATTTATCAATTATTTTGGATTGAAGAAGATGAATATTATGTATAGTTGATGGTTGTTTATATAGACCAAAATACAAGCCTTTGGTTTTTCCGATTAGGTATAGGTAGACGCATGCATCGGTGGAATTCGAGAAAATAATGTATACCCAATCGATGTAGGGTGTGAGTGGATATGTAGTCGCCTTTTTGATGTATCATAAATGATTGACTATTCATCTGTTCATTTGAATAATTAGATTTTTCTTAATAGACTTGAAATAGAATCGATAATAAACTATGTGGCATATAAAGAATAATCCCAATAGACTAGACACACAATATATTCCAATAAACTACGTGTGCGCTAGGGTTGTATATAAGAAGAGTTGACTTCAACCTATTGTCCAAATACTTCTTTTTTCAAGACATGTGTAAGAAAACCTAAAAAAGCTTTTAATGTGTCTATTCTGCAAAATAGAGTTAACCAAGAAATATTTTTTACCACCTTAGTAGTATTTTATCTTTATTCTTTTGTGCAGAAGATTACTTTAAAATAAAAAAAAGATCTTCAAATAGATATGTCATCTGTTGCAACAGATATCAATATCTATTCAAACATTTCCAACAGCTCAATCATCTGTCGCAACAGATTTCTTTGCAATTGATTTTAAAAAATAATTAACATCAACTCGAACCATATTAACAATTTCAAAACTTGTCATTCTTTTTCAAAAAGACAAATAAACTCAATACAAATCATCCATTTGTGGGAAAAATATTTTCATCATTGCAAATCTCAAATTCTCGCTCTTTTTTCTCTCTCTATAATACAGACAATAACTGCTCTGCATATTGCTCAACCCTTCAAAAATAGATCGATTTTATTCCCATTTTCGACCATATAGTTGTTATTTTTTACTTTATTCTCACTTTTATCCATCATTTTCTCTGTCTTCACAGGTAATACAGTTGGAGAAGAGTTCTGCATTTGTTCATTATTCTAAAAATAAGGGATTTTTAGCTAATGATGAAAAAGAAGACTTTTAGTTGTATTACCTTTGAGAATGGGGTAAGAATTTTGAGTTTTGATGTTAAAAATATAGAAAGAAACTAAGAAAACCCTACTTTTTGTTGCAGTGTTTTGTTGACTTTTGTGGTATTATTGGATGGTATTTATGGTATTGTTGGTGGCTGGTGGTGGTGGTGTCGATATTGGTGGTCTTGGTGGTAGTGTCGGTGGTTTTGGTGGTCTTGATACGGGTGTTGGTGGGAATTTGGGTCTTGGTGGTGGTGGTGGTGATCTTAGGCATGGTCTTAGTGCTTTTGGTGGTGGTATTGGTGGTCTTGGTGGCATTGTTAGTGGTCTTGGTGGCATTGGTGGTGGTCTTGGTGGCCCACCTATTGCAAAAGGTGGAACATCTATTGGGAGATACTAAATAGGTCTTCAAATAGATTCCCCATCT
The DNA here is from genome assembly GCF_002878395.1 of Capsicum annuum. NCBI lineage: Eukaryota > Viridiplantae > Streptophyta > Magnoliopsida > Solanales > Solanaceae > Capsicum > Capsicum annuum. Next base: position 160,036,869 of record NC_061111.1, on the reverse strand, counting down.
GTTCTAACTGATGGGTTATCCGTTGGAATATTTATTTGTAGTGTGGCATATAATAATTTATTCAAATTTGTCCTACCTTTTTTAAAAAAATTATGCAGACATCAAATGTAATGTATCTTTTGTTTTTCTGTTGTTTGTAGTTAAAAGATGTCTCCCAAAATAAAAGAAACTGAAAGTGGATAAACTTCTGATGACCCAACAAAAAAGGCTAGAGTACAGATAGATTCGGAGGAACTTCCTGAACAATCTCAGTCAGGGAAAAATGAAGTTGAGGAAAGTTATGAAAAGAGAGGTGGAGAAGGGTATATAGAGGCTAGTGAGAAAAATAAAATTGAGGAGGAAGAATAAGATAAACAAGATGATAAGGCATTACCAATGGGGCGTGAATTAAGATCGAAATCCCAGCATGAGGCTGTCAAAACTATTAGTATTGATAGGTTTAAAGTTGTTATACCGATAGATGACCCTGTAGAACTAACTAGTGATCTTGCACTTAAATGTCAGTTGGGGAAACATGAATTTAGGAATATTATGAAGAATGAAAACATAGACAAACTTTTTAAGAAGAGCTGCATTGGATGCTTTCTTGAGCTGCCTGAGGACCACACTGCCCATTTTTAAATGAGCATGGTAAATGGTCTTCTCAAGCACAGGATAAAGTAGTGGGGGATGATAAAGATTTGAAGGGGGGAAGATGGATGAAATCTAGCTCAACTACTGTGGCATGCCGATTTGTTTTGGCTTGAAAGAGTTTTTCATAGTGACAGGCTTAAGATGCGATCATCCAGAAGAACCTCTCATCAAGAAAAAACCCTGCAAAAGGTCCAAGGCAACAAGCCAAACCACCACCATCAAATATACGAAAGGCATTTTCCAAGCAACCACCCACCAAAACCAACAAACACAAGGAAAAAAATAGATGAGTTGTTGGACATTATTGGACGTACCTACAAAGCATCGAATTTGGTAGAAAATCTTAAGGATAAAACTATACCAAAGCATTACAGGGATCAATTGTGCTTAGTTTGATTTGCCTATTCTGTTATATTGGCAAGAGATGTCAAGAAAGTCATAGAAGATGATTTGTTGGCGTTTGCTGAGGATTTTCAAAAATTTAACAATTATCCCGGGGGATATGACATCTACAACTTGACTGTCAAATATTTACTGACAAAGCTATCACCAAAGAAGATCACATTATATGGCTTTCCGTGGGCTTTCATGGTTAATTTAATCACTATTTGTTTACCATCCATTATTTTATATTGAATAGTTATTATGACTTTTTTTGCTTGCTTTCTGTTTACATGTTTTATACTTAGGAATTTGAAGTCATTCCTCCCCTCCAAAAGCAGGTCAAGGATTACCCGGATGAGGTTTCCCATCCAAGGATCCTTAGGTGGTTGGCTTCAAAGAGCAGTACAAGAATTAAGGAGGTTGATCTCTTTGACCCTCCGGATGATGCAGTATGTCTTTTTTCAAGTAAAATAATTTGACTCAAAGAAAGATATTGAAATAGATATGCCATCTATTGCGATAGATGGGTCATCTGTTGCAACAGATTACCCATCTACTGCAATTAGTGCAACAGATGGGTAATTTGTTGTGACAAATGATCCATATTTTGCAATAGATTAACCATCTGTTGCTCTGGTTATCTGAACCTGACTAAACAGATTACCCATTTAATGCAAATTATGCAACAGATGGGTAATCTGATACAATGTATTATTAATCTGCTGCGTCATATAGATCAGTTATTACAGCAGATAGATTATCTGTTGCATAAGTTGACTTTGTTAACATGTAACTCAACTGACTGCAAATTATTATTATAGATTTAAATGTATCTATCTTTGTATAGGTTGTGCATACTTGGAACGTGCCTACTAAGCAGGAGTTAGGTATTAATTCTTTTATTACTTTAGGTCTTGTTGATAAAATACCAGACCCAATAGTGGAGTTAATAAAGAAGGAATTGGCTGGAGCAATAGCCATAAGAAAAGCAATTAGGCAAGGTCAGCCTAATGTTAAAGCTCCTCATGACCAACCAACTACAATAGATCTGGTTGCTTCTTCGGGGGTATTGCTGGTGGAGTTGTTGATGTTGGTGGCAGCTATCCTAATACTGATATTGATGCCAGTCGTGATAATAAGAATGTTAATGCTCAAGAAAAAATAAATACGTTTGAAATCACACCTTACACAGGTCTCTCTCGCTCATACACTGGTCCTTTCCACCCTTACAGTGGTCTCTCTCACCCCCTTTCACCCTCATGTTCTCATTGAAAATGCAATGTGTGCAAAGACAGACAGGATAAACTTCTTGAAAAACTAGAGGCTATCACTGAAGCTACCGAGGAATTATAATCCAAGAGAGGTGTCATACCATCCAAGAAGGTGAGGGAGTCATACACTCCTACAGTAGCAGTTAGGAGGAAGAAAAGAAAAATTAGCCAAATACTCTCCAGCCTGAAAACAAAAAAGATTACAACTCTTCCCTCTTCAAAAGTTATTGAAGTTTCGAGGCCACTGAAAAAGGTGGATATATACACGGCGCTTGGCGACTAAGAAAGGATGGAACTACGAAATGCCATGAATCCCAAGAAGAAAAAACCAGCAGAAGAATACACCATGCATATATTTAACATCCAATACTTCATGAGTATGATAGCTATGCGTAAGTGCTACATAGATAAGGTAAGATTAATTTTCCTAACCTAGCCTTCTAATTAACTCTATGAAGAAGAAGTTACGTAATAAACGTGTCATTTGTTGCAACAGCTGGGTATTCTGGCGCAACTAGTGGTTGTTCTATTGCAACAGATTAAACATATGTTGCATAAGTTGTGTTATCTAGGTAATTTGTGAACAGATTCAGAGAACCCTCTGCAATAGATGGACCATCCGTTGTATCTTTCCACTATGTTTTTCTTCTTTACAATTACTAACCTATTTAAAAATTGTCTTCTTATATCACAGTATGTTGATCAAATTCTCTGCCTCATGAGGGGTAGGAAATTAGCATACTCGAATGCATATGATGTTGTCGATAGGATAATGGACCTCAACATCTACAATAATTTCAAGAATAGGTACAATGATCTCAAGGATCTAGCTGAAACTCCCGGTGGATCGGGATTTGATTTGTTAGTTTCTATGTATGAATGGGAGGAAGATATGATTAACTATATTAGAGAGAAGAGGCCATCTCCACACGACAAGAACTGGACCAAGACAAAGAGAATTCTAGCAGTAATGAACATGGAAGTCAAATATTTTCTCACTATTGAGATACTTCTCGAGGAGGGAAAGATTAAGTTTTATGACTGCAACTTATCTATCTTCGATGATGACACTTTTTTATCCACATGCTTCCACTATTGAAGTTGCTCCCTAGCTTATTGAGGTAGAGTAAACTGATGGATCGATTGCTAGCGGAAGTCTTAAAGAAAAAAGCATGGGATTTTGAAGGTTAAAATAAGGGCATGCATCTTCAAAAAAATAAAATTGGTGCCATGTGTGGGCCGTATGTGATGCATACATTGAATGTTTGCTGACCGACACAAAAATGTCTGATTTGTGCGACACCATTATGTAAATAATGCAAGAGGTCTAGGCTTATGGAACACCAACTAAATGCTTGGAGCCTTTATATAAAGAAGAACATGTACAAAAACAAACACCATAACAATTTCTTATGTTTGACAAAAGTTGATTTTTTATAATGCAACGTATTGTCTATCTGTTGTAACAGACAATATATCTGATGTGAAAAATTGATTATCTATTTCAAAAGGTTGGTCATCTATTTCATTATGCAGATGTCTCAGCCTTTGTTGCAATAGATATACAATCTGTTACAACATATAGTCTATCTGTTGCAACTGATTGGTAATCTATTGGAACAAATAAAAAAGGTAGGAAGACCTATTTGATAATTTCCAACTTATGACCTCTATGTTGCAACATATGTCTAAATTTTGTTTGAAAATTTCCAACAGATATGTTGTTTATTGCAACAGATGTATTATCTATTACAATATTTGAATCTAGTATTCCATTTCAATTAATAAGTTCAAAACTGAGGATTGAATTATATTCATAGCCAACATAAAATAAATCAAAGCCTTCAAAAGTTACATGAAATAACTCAACAAACAAATGAAATGTAAAAAAATCATTATGGGTACAAATGATCTACACTACAAATAAATCAACAATTTAACTTTTGGTGCCAACAATTACAAAGGAGAGGTTATTACTTTGACAGACTTAAGCTATAAGGATCTACTCAATATGGACAAGTTGTTCTTCATCCGGTGCTATGGAATTTGGCTTTGGTCATCGTAGATCTTTAATGTCGTTTGTGTACGATTTCTGAGCTTTCGCTTCTTTGTATTTCCATAAAAGAGCAGCATATCTTTTGTGGAGTAATCCGGCATCAAGTCCATCATTTGATACTTGTAATCTATCGCTCAAATACTTGGCATAAGAGGCAATAAAAAGATCGCAATTACTGCATTTTAAAAAAATATAGAATCCATATCTTGCAGTTCATATAAGCATTGTGAAATTTATGAAATAAACTAAATTATGATTGAGCAATTCCTTCAACATATTTTACATCAAATGGATTACCCATTTTATGCTTCAATCGTCAATCAATCAGTACGAACCTTTTGGTCCAAAAAGACACTCATATCAAGGTAAGTAGGCAATATTTTGTATCTTAGATGACGGCTCGGAACGTCTCCTTCGCAATATTGAGTCATAAACTCGGATGCGCCTCTCTTTTAGAATGATGAAAGCTAACACCCAATGGAATTCATCACCATAATTGATTGGGATGTATGCTTCGTCAACCAAATACCAAGGTAAGCCAACTGAAATGCTAAAACCTTTGATGATGTTGATTAAGCATTCCTCATTTTGGGAAACTTTCGGCTGTTTTTGACAAAAACTATCGTAGGCATTATTAATGTAAACTTTGTATAAATAATTGTCTGTCTTGTATCTGTATTGTTCTTGTATTTGCAACTTGGTCTTCTTTTGGAGGTGGTAAAAAATGATATTGATATGCTGCACATATTATCAAACATTTCAGATTACGTGACAATAAAATTAATACGCATAGGTAATTAAATTAAGTATTAATTAATAATAATATGTATGATATTTAAACCTCATCATTCTAGCAAGTTTGGGGCTGTGACATCAAATAGAAGCAATCCTTCATTCTGGGATATGCAACAACAAAGTCGAACATATCAAAACCAAGACTCAATTCGTTCACTTTACAGTGTTCATCATTTTATTTTCTACATGATTTAAATGTGTTAATGTCATGTTTTTACAACAAGAATTATATAAATCAATATCTTAAAAATGATTTATGTACCTGTCAGCATGATGCTTTAATATCCCATCGATAATTCATTCTGAATAGTCGTTGATCAACTTTATTAGTTTTTTTGGAGCCTTATCCGTGATGTTGAACCCTTCAAATGGGTAATTTTTCTGATCCCCGAACTGACAAGCTCTATTTTTTCTCTTCCATGAAAGCAGTTAATGGATTACCAACTGTGATATTATGTTGTTCAGCAGTAACTTCTACTGTGACATCCACCTGGAAAGCCAAAATTATCAATGTTAATCATAGATATACAATAGATTATCTATCTATTGCATCAAATGGATCATTTATTGGGACAAACTTGAACAGGTAAAATAGAGTTGTACAATAATTTTAAACAGATGTTCTATTTGTTGCAATATATAACTCATCTGTTGGTACAAATTAAAATAGTACTAAGACCTATTTGTTTTGCTGAAATAGATGGATGTATATTGCAACAGATAACACATCTGATGTAACAGGTTATATGACAGTTACAACAGATGTATATATCTATTTGATAATTTTCAGCAGATGTATAATCCGTTGAAACAAAAGTGTCTATTTGTTTGTTAGAATAGATGATATACATTTACCTTCTTCATCTCATACTGCTCTCTTGTGGCCCTTGTACATTGATCAAAGGTACAAGACAAAGAAGAGGAGTTGTAATTTTTCTTTTTTCATTTCTTGATGATTCCTTGAAAATTTATTTCCTTCTCCTCTTAGCCACCTTGATCTCTAGTGGAGTGTATGGATATGAAATCCTCTTTGATGAAATGACACCTCTCTTAGATGTCATTTTCTTTACAAAAAGCAGTTAATGTAGTAATGACATTAATCACTCCACCATGTTTCGTCTTGCACTCTTGACATGTGCATACAGAACATTTGCTAGAAGTAGTAAAATCTGTATAACCAATATGATCATAATTATAATGGTTTGTTATTTCAAAAACTGTAAGAGGAGCACCACTACCACTACCATCGTCAACAACAATAAGCCCGCCTTACAAAATTATTTTTATTGTGATGGTTGTTTTTCCAAAAAAATCCTCCTTTATTCTATCAATGATCTTAGGGTTCGATAAAGTTAGAACAGATTGTAAAGTAAGAAAAAATGGCATCTTCAACTCTCAATTGGTTAGAACAAGCCACGGATGGACAATCTAAAATAAACCAGTACATATATTAGAATAATGATGAAATCATTTTAAAAAATTATTAATTAAAACAAAAACTTAATTAGAATTAGGTTTACTGCTTCCTTTGGGGGGTGAAGAGATCAAAAAATTTTGCATTTTTATTAGTTTTGGCCGACAACCATCTCAGATTCTTGGATAGGAAACTTCTTCTTGGTAGTTCACTTGTTATCTCAAATAAGGAATGGCTTCAAATGCCCAAGCCTATAAAATAACGTCAATAAATTAAAAGCATTATTGAATACAAAAAATAAATCGTGTCATGATAAAAGAAATATTTACCATGAAAACTCATGGAAAGCCATATAATTTGACTGTTCTTGGCATTAATGGAGTCAACAAATATTTGACAGTCATTTTGTAGCTTTCATAACCCCAAGGATAGCTGTTAAATGCCTCAAGATCCTCGGAGAGCTTTATCAAACTAAGTGGTATGTTGTTGTTAACGTCTCTCGCCTAAAGAACATTATGTACAAACCAAACCAAGCACAATGACTGCTTGTGCTTTTTTGAAAGTCTTTTACCTTTTAACTCTTCTATTAAATTTATGTTTTTGAAACTTGGACCAACAAGTGACACCAGGTCATCACGATCACTCGACTTGTCTTTGCCTTTTTGGGTGTGCAGGGTATTTTTTGGGATTAGAATAGGTATAACTTGAGAAAGAGAAGGAGGATAATATTTTAACCCAGTAACTATGGAAAACTCCTTCCAACTAAAGTAAACAAGCATGCCACAGTAAAATATCTACACCTCATCCATCTTATCTTTGTTTTCATACATAAACCTACACTTGATAATATCATATACCATTTTTATTTGGAAATGAGCATTGTTGTCCTCCGACAAACTAAGATATTGCCTAAAGCAGTTGTCCCTGAAATAAGCATCCAATTTTTATTCTCGAAGTATTTTTCTGAAGGCATTGAAAAATTTTTCCATGGCTGACTTAACCACAAAATCACCTATTAAATCTATGGCCCCATCGCACTACATTCTCATAGGATAACGATCAATGCTAAAGGTTTGACCAACTCTTTGGTGAAAGGTCTATTAGCATTTGGATCTTCTCTTTTGAAATATTACTCATCCCCATGTTCATCATCTTCTGCTCCTGATTGAGATAATGCTTAAAAGTAAGCTCATAGAGTGGTGGATATAGCCTAGTTGCTTCACCTGTTCCTTTACTTGGACTTGCTTCAGTTTCTTTTCTTTTGGAAGCCATATTATCTAAAATTAACAGAAACATAAAATAGATTATAATTGATTAATGCATTGTTAAAAAAGGATAATAGTAAATCAAACATGTACAACAGTAAAATAATAATTCCAATAAATCACACATTTGTTGCACCAGGTAGGATATCTGTTGAAGCATATGACCAACCTGATACAGTGGATAATAATCTGTTGGAAATAATAGAAAGAGGCCACACATCTATTGCACCAGGTAGGATATCTTCTGTAGTATATAACCAACCTATTACAGCGAATGAGTAATCTGTTGGAAATAATAAAAATAGATCACTTATTTGTTGTACCAGGTAGGTTATCTATTACAGCATATAACTAACCTATTGCAGTGGATGAGTAATCCATTGGAAATAATAAAAATAAATCACTCATTTGTTGCACCAGGTAGGTTACCTATTGTAATCTATAACCAACCTATTACAGCAGATGAGTAATCTATTATAAAAATAAAAATAGATCACTCATCTATTGCACCAGGTAAGTTATCTGCTGCAACATATAACTAACCTGTTGAAGTGGATGAGTAATTAATTTAAAATAATAAAAATAAATCACTCATCTATTGCACCAGGTAGCTTATCTATTGCAACTCATAAACAACATATTGCATTAGATGAGTAATTTGTTGGAAATAAAAAAAATAAACCACACATCTATTGCACCAGGTAGGATATATGTTACAACATATAACCAACCTGTTGAAAGGCATGAATAATCGATTGGTAATAATAAAAATAGATCACTCATCTATTGCACTAGGTAGGTTATCTATTATAGCTTATAAATAACCTATTGCAGCGGATGATTAATCCATTAGAAATAATAAAAAAGATCACTCATTTGTTGTACCAAGTAGGTTGTGTATTGCACCTTATAAATAACCTATTGCAGCGGATGAGAAATCCATTGGAAATAATAAAAACAAACCACACATCTATTGCACCAGGTAGGATATCTATTGTAACCTAAAACCAATTTGTTGCAAGGGGTGAGTAATTCGTTAGAAACAATAAAAACAAATCACTCATCTATTGCACCAGATCACTCATCTATTGTTAAATGAGTTCTCTGTTGGATCAATATTTTTTAGATTTTTTTCCAAACAGAAGAGTCGTATGTCGCAACAAATAAATGATTTGTTAGATTATTTATCTGTTGCATC
>NC_061111.1:160019462-160024853 GCF_002878395.1 Capsicum annuum | reverse complement strand
CTGTTGCATCAATTTTTTACTATAGAATCAGATTTTCATGTGTTGCATTAGATTTCCAGTTTTTGCATTAGATGTTTAATATGTTGTATCAGATGGTTCATCTGTTGCATCGGATGGTTTATCTATTGTATTAGATGGTTCATCTGTTGCGTTAGATGGTTTATTTATTGCATTAGATGGTTCATCTGTTGCGTCAGATGGTTCATCTGTTGCAACACCATTTTTACCAAAAAATATAACAAATCAACCCAGCAACACCAACATAACACATACACTAAGAATATCAACGATGACCAAAAATCACCAACAAATCAAATTAATAGTCCGGCAATAAGAACTACAGTAATAACAAAAAATTATATTTCACACCGAAAAGAGTAGAGAGAAAATGCCAGAAATAGGTTTTTATTCAGTCCACATTTTAAATTTAAGCAAAAAATATTAAAATTGTTAACCAATACTAGAAGAGAATTTGGCTCAAGTTCCTTGTTTTTTCATAACTAAAAAGACATAATTTTTTAACTGTGAAAGAAAAAATGGAACGACGAAGAACTTGAAGTTGTTGTCGCCAGAGAACACCTCTAGTCACGTCGATTGATAGTTGAAAGTCGAAAAGGAACTCACCTAGCTATTTGTCGTCGGAGCTTGAAGTCACTGGGAATTGAAGGGATAAATTTTGTAGAACTATTAATTGAGAAAGAGTTGAAAGAGACTATCGAGAGAGAGAGTAGAGAGACTGTTGATTTTGAAAGGAGAGAGGTGATACAAGTATGATCTCGTAGATGGACCCTTTTTTTGTATGTCAAAGGCAACCAAGAGAAAACCTGAGCTTAAGTATGGGAGAAGCCAAAAATCACCCCTATATGTGCACTAAAGGGGTGGCCTTGAAGCCTTATTCATTAAAAGGGCACCTTTGTCATTTTAAGTCTTTTGGGGAATGTAATATAAATAGAACCACTTATGGTTTTATTCACTTAGTGGATCATATTTTGAGATTTGTAATATTTGCAATACTTTAGTTCTCTCTCAAGAGCTCTAACCGAAACTAGGGCTAGACAAGTGAAGATTCACTTATGTTTGCATATTGGCTTGAAACGTTGGTGTTTAGAGGAGGTAAAGGCCCTATTGTGTCAATGTAGATTTAGGTTTGTGTCACAGATAGTTTTTAAGAGTCCAAGAGTGTAACAATTCTTGGGTTCTTAAGATTGTCCCTTCATTTGGTCTAACTATTTATCTTGTATCTCATTGAATCCGTGATTCTTTGTTGTTGTTAATGTACCCATAACCTTCTTGTTGTTGTAATCTTGTTGTTTATGTGTTGACATAGTGAAGCCGTGTGGGGCCTCTTCGATTCACTATAGTCCTTGTAATCTTTTATTCTCCATCTACTTTGTTTAATATTGTTGGTGTTGTCTTGAAAACATAGAGAAGTCGGGTGGGGCCTTTGATTCTCTATTGTTGTTGATCTTATAGATCTCTTGAATCCTTGTTGTGTGTTCGATCTTGTATCATTTGTTATCATATCTTGTTGTTGATTTTGTTCCAACAAAATCAATCTTGGGCTTGGTAGTTGAAAAATATAAAAAAAAATTGTTGAAATCTGAAAATTCCAAAAAAAATGAGGAGAAATCTGTCCATCTTGCTCTTGGCTGAGAAAATGGTGTTGTGTTATTGTCTATGTCGAAATTGGTTGTAGATCTACAAAAGATTTTAATTGTTTAGTTTGTTTCTTATGTTGGTTCCTTTCACATCAACAAAAAAGTGTCCAATCTAAAGTTGAGCTTGTAATATTGACTATTGTTGTGGTGACTTGTTGGATCGTAACTTGAATGATTAATTCTGACACCATTAAAATGGAACCCGAGGCTTCAAATTCTCAAACAATGGATAGTAATACCATCAATCTCATTTTGGCTCGCCTTGAAACTATGTCCCAAGATATGGCTAGGTTTAATGTGGGTCTTGAGAAACTAGATACGGATGTGGCATCAATGAGTGGGAGATTAGAGAGTTTGGAAAGTCAAAGGAGTCGACCATCCACCCCTCAACACATTTCCCCGACCACTACTCCCAAGGCCTTGCACCAAATGTTCCATCCACCTAGACAACCCTCCAATGTCACAAACCAAACTCCACTATACTCCTTCACCCGAGACCATGAGATTCCAATCCAACTACCACTTCACCAAGTCTAACAAGAAGGACTTGGAACCTAAATTCCACCCCACAACTCAAGCCCATCAAACCAAACTCCACTTGGCCAAATACCTTATTATCCACCAAATCCAAACTGCCACTACAAACTCCACTTAACCTAAATATACCTATCCAACATGAGGTGTATGGTCCATTTGATGATGGTTAAATGAGGGGGAATAGGTACGAGGTAGAGTTAAATAAGGGGGAAGAGGTACGAGGTAGACATGTTGATCCAAGGGAGGTTCATGGCCGAGAAGAAAGAGTTGGTCATTGGAACCAACAAGGGAACCAAATTCGTGAAGTAGGACTAAATACCATCAAAATGGGGCTTCCAATCTTCAAGTGTGAGAGTGATCCCAAAGATTTTCTAGAATGGGAATCCGCATGTGAGAGGGTCTTCTAAGTCAATGATCTTATCAAAGAGAAGAAGAGTTATTATACAATTGCTCACTTTGACGGTTATGCTACTACATGGTGGGAGTATGTTAAGCATTTTGGCACTGTGTTGATAGAGGGGAATCCCCCTCCTTGATTTTGGATAAGGTACCTCATTAGACAAAGGTACCTACCCAAAAGATATTATCAAGAGATCCTTGCTAAGTTGTATAACTTGAGGCAAGGAAACAAAAGCGTTGTGGCTTACTACGATGAGTTCCAACAACTCATCTTGAAACTTGATCATAGATGGGAACAAGTGAGTTATGACATCATACGATTAAAGGTGGGGTTGAATAGAGATATTGCTTCACGGTTGACCTTACATAAGTTTGACACAACTGACACTATTTTCTAAGCCGCCTTGGAGATTGAGAGAGAGATACGGGAAAGGGTGGGCAGCAAGTTCAAGGGGAAATCACCCTTGGATTGGAAAAAGGACAATATTGACTCATACAATGAGGAGAAACCCGAGGCCAAGATGATCCAATCCAAGAACAAGGCTGCCCAAAGGTATCTTTCGAGAAATGAAGGTAAACCGAATTCTACTTCTCGTCCTAAAGGATTTCAATGTTTTAAATGTCAAGGGTAGTGGCACAAGGCTAATGAGTTCCCAAATAGGATAAATATAATCCTTAGGGAAGGAAAATTTTATTACCTTGGTAAGGAGGTAGGGCTTGCATCAAATGAGTTTGATGAAAACGCTCAAAATGAAGAGCAAGAAGCCGAGGTAGAAATAGATGAAGACATGAAAGATATTTGGCCAGTTGATGGAGAGTGTGTAGTACCCTTTTTTATGGAAAGTATAATCATTCTTAGTGATGGTTTAGAAGAGGAAACCAAGGGTGAGTATGATGAAGAAGAGGAGGAGCCGAGAGTTCAAGAAGTGGGATTTGCCCACAAAGACCCTTTGATTCTTACTAATCGAGATGCTAGCACTTTGCCTAGCATCCATTATTCTTATGTGCAGTTTGAAGGACATACAAGCCCAAGGAGCAATCTTGATGATCTCATGACACCCTTGGTTGAATATCCTAACGTTGGGAGGAGCCGAGAAAAGATTATTCAAAAAGGAGAGCTTGCGGGTGAAGATTGCTTGAGTTTGAGGTCAAACTCCTCTCAAGATGGAGAGGATGATACAAGTGTGATATCATAGATAGACCCCTTTTGTGTATGTTAAATTTAACCAAGAGAAGGCCTGAGCTTAAGTGTGGGAGAAGCTAAAAATCACCCCTATGTGTGCACTAAAGGGGTGGCCTTGAAGCCTTATTCATTAAAAGGGCACCTTTGTCATTTTAAGTCTTTTGGGGAATGTAATATAAATAGAACCACTTAGGGTTTTATTCACTTAGTGGATCATATTTTGAGATTTGCAACACTTTAGTTCTCTCTCAAGAGCTCCAACCGAAACTAGGGATAGACAAGTAAAGATTCACTTGTGTTTGCATATTGGCTTGAAACGTTGGTGTTTAGAGGAGGTAAAGGCCCTATTGTGTCAATGTAGAGTTAGTCTTGTGTCACGGATAGTATTTAAGGGTCCAAGATTGTAACAATTCTTGGGTTCTTAAGATTATCCCTTCATTTGGTCTAACTATTTATCTTGTATCTCGTTGAATCTGTGGTTCCTTGTTGTTGTTAATGTACCCATAACCTTCTTGTTGTTGTAATCTTGTTGTTTATGTGTTGACATAGTGAAGCCGTGTGGGGCCTCTTCGATTCACTATAGTCCTTGTAATCTTGTATTCTCCATCTACTTTGTTGAATATTGTTGTTGTTGTCTTGAAAACATAGAGAAGCCGAGTGGGGCCTTTGAATCTCTATTGTTGTTGATCTTGTAGATCTCTTGAATCCGTGTTGTGTGTTCGATTTTGTATCAAGAGGTTTGGGTTGATTTGTATTTTTTTAAAAAATTAAAAAAAAATTAAAAATATTAATCAAGTCCACAATTAACTTAATCAAGTTTTCTAATTATGTTTAACCCTTTAAATTGTCAATGACATAGATCCTTCATTCATGACTTAAATGATACCTTTCCTTCAATTTTTTGAAGAAACATGTCTTTCTATTGTACTTTCAAAAAGGTAATGTTTTCTTCTCCTTTCTCTTTGTTTTCTAATTTCACTGACTAAAAATTATGTCAAATCATAAGTTTAATATATGCTACCCATCAGTGTATGTTCAATATTTCTGTATCATACATAACAGTTCTTTGACAAGAACATTATCATCAATCACCAAGTATAATTAATTTAAGTGAAGAGTAGAAGAAATCTCAATAACCGAAGTTAATCCTTACCACTAAAATTATCAGTGGGTATTCTATTTGTTCGGTTTGATTGTTGAATATCGATTTGTTTTTTTGGTTTACGGATTGATGAAAATGACAACCATAACTAAACCAAAATTATTTCGGTTTGGTTCGATTTTTACAAATTTGGTTTGGTTATTTCAAATTTTTATTTCGATTTTAAAGATTAAAGTAGTGAGCATTTAAAATTGATGATTTTTTTAGAAAAATAATCTTTTTTTCAAGCCTATTTTTAATTCTCAAATATAATTAATTCAACACGCATGAAATGACCATAAATATTGACTTCGCTGAGTCGTCGTCACTGGCACGACGACAGTGGCCGCACTCAGCAGCGATTGTCGATGGCAGTGACGAACTGAGCAAATCACTGTCGACTGTTTTTGGTGATGTTGAAATTTCAAACGAACTAATGAACTGAGGATGGCTGAGTGTCGCTGCAGTCTTCA
>NC_061111.1:159984957-160016462 GCF_002878395.1 Capsicum annuum | reverse complement strand
TGGTGCCTACTTTCAGTCTCCTTGGGTTTCAATGTTTCCTTAGATCTTTTCAAAGTTAATTCTGAGTACAACAGTAGTGAACTAGTTCTAAAACTTATTTTGATTTTCAAATCTTATGACATTGTCTCAATTGGTATGACTAAGTTGACTCGATCTTACTCTTGTGTAACTATTGTAAACTTAAGAAGTACAAAGCTTTTATGAGACTAAGATTGAGACACGCTAAGATATTCCCTTGAAGTTGTGTGTGTGCGTCAATCTTTAATCCTTTTCTTTTATATTCTTCATCTGCTCCGATTTCTTTTATTCATAAGGAAACCCAGGAGATTTCTTCCCAATAAAGGATTTGAATTGATTCCTTGACTGAGGGATGACACAGTATAGTATGTCCATATCAGATATGTTCATACACAGCAGCCTTCTTATCATAGCCACACACTTCCATGTCAAATATGTCCGTGTAGGAGATATGGTCTTCTATCCTTTTGCTTTTGTGGTGATTGATTCGCCTACCTTATATTTAGGGAGTCAGTAAGATCTATGATTGATACTATTTCCAAGTTTAACGTTGGCCATCTTGTGATTGGATGCTTGCTTCCTTTTGCGAGATATTCTTGGATATCTTGGATTGATTCCATAGGGATCTCAACATATTTTTAAATCTTTTGTATATTTGGTGTATCCTGCAAGATATTTATTTATTAGTTTATTTTTATTAAAAAATATATTGAGAGTGTGGAGCTAACAATCTCCCCCTGTTTGATAATGATAAGTAATAAACATTAGTTGACTTTCATATTTTTGCAGCCGACTTGCTGACCCTTCTGATTTGGAGCACTAGTTGACTCTTATCTTTTCAAGTCGACTTGCTCCCCCTAACTTGAAGGTGCCTTTGTCGTTCCTGCTTTCTCAATCAAAAGGAAAAAAGAACGACATACATACAAGCAAAATAGAACCAAGTAGGCACATAAAATATGAATAGGAAAATTTTTTAAGAAAATAAAAAGAAAAAAAGTGTGGCAGATAGTGTGTAATATCATCTTAAGACCCAAAAAGGGGGACAGGACCCCCTTTTGAATAGCAGTCATCAGTTTACTATTTGGCAAGAAAATACATGAGTGTATTATGCATGTTGTGACAGAATTGTTTATAGGATTTCTCAACATTTTTAGAGAAAGAGGAATAGGAGTTTTGGACAGATATAGCAAAGTCGTTGTTTGAGGAGTTTACTTTAGTTTTGAGGGATTCCACTCGTGAAAACACTACAGGGAACTATTTGACACCCTCCTGCTTAAGTCCATCAATAGTCATCTTTACCTTACTTAAATCAATGCTTGTTTCCTTTCTAAGTTGTAGCAATTTGAAAGTCGACTCCTAAGGCAGCATCAATCCTTCCTCTATAGTCTTCAAACGGTCCTTGAGTTCCTCCGATTCTTTTAACACCGTAAGCATGGGGTTAGAAACTTCCTTTATTACCTTAGGGAGATTTGATTTTGCTCTAGATGAGTCTTTTTTGCACCATTCATTGTCTACTAAGATGTATCACATACTGGCAAAGGTCTTTGAATCATAGGTGGCAGATATTTCCATCGTTGGGTATGCAGACAGGTCAATGGAGTAATATTAGAGGATCTAGGTGATTAGCATCCCATAAGGCAGGCTGGTGGAGGCATAAGCATATGTATCACTTTCAAGCATATATTCGCGAAACCAAGTCGCCCAATTAATCTTGTACTTTTTCACCATGCAGTATAGAATAAAAAATTACGACAGGTTATGTTACTAAGGGAGCATTTTCTGGGGATTAGTGTGGTGGCGATGATGTGATTCAAAATATGATACTTAAAATAGGGAGATAGTGGACCAAAACTAGATGACACAGTGTTTGGGTCAAACAAAACCTTTCGCCTTCTCAAAGATGACTTTAAAATCTTCAGTCCTAGAGCCATTCATAAAAGGAAATGCTCCAGAGAACTTTGTATCAAAAAAACTTTTTAAACAGAAAGTCATTGAGAATAATTTTAGGCCCAGCACGAGAGTTTCTAACTTAACACTGTCGGGAGACAGGCAAAGATTTGTATAGAACATGCGAACGGGGACCTTATACACTATAAGTCTACAAAGGCGGAAAACCAGAGATAAGTTTTGAAACATAAAAAGGAACTTACATTGCAATGTTCTTCCTTTAATTAGCAGAGATTCATAGAATGCCCAAGTACAATAGAGCAATTCATGAAAGCAGTGAACTTGTCTTTTTGCGAGCCAGTCCAAAACTTATGCATGTTTTCTGGAGGAAAGGGATCTAAAAAGATTGAGCGAGGTTTCTTGATGGATAAAATAAGGCTTGGGGCAGAGTATTTTCTAATAAGAGTTGACTGTTGAGAGTGGGAAGAGGATTTATCAGAGTGGAGGTCAGGAAGGATTTTGAAGAGATTAGCCATGAAATGAGTTCTGGTCATTTGGTAGAGATAAAATCTGCATAAGGATTTTAAAGAAGTGGAGAAGAAAATAAAGAGATAGATAAATGAGGGAGGGATGAATGAACCGAGGGGAAGATGAAAAAATGTAAAGTGAATAGGTGACTGCTGAGGTGAAAGGGAGGCAAAAAAGTGTCACGACCCAAACCAGGGCCTGGCCATGACGAGCATTTCAAACCATTGAGGCCCGAAACACCCCTATCCATCTGGTAATCATGCACCTAATTCATATGATCAAAGAAATGCGTAAAAACACAATAATTCAGAAACATGGTCATAAATATGAAAAGAGACAATAACGGGGAGATAAGGTTCTCTTAACATCAACTATCCTCTGAACAACTATCTACAAAAATCTCTAACAAATGACTGAAACAATGTCTATCTGAAAACGGGGACAAGGCCCCTAGTAGACCCAAAAACTAAATATAAGATAAAAGGAATGCAGGACATAAGACCTTCCAAAACATAGAAGGCTCACCAGTTGTCTATACAGCTTTGTCTGAAAGTTCTACTGATTCTCTTGACCCCTAGACTGGGCCTCTGAACCTGAGAGGTTGGAGAGGGGAGGGGGTCAGCACAAAAGTACTGGAATGCAGACATATCAAAGCAAAACATAATATTTTTACAAAATATAGTTGAGACCCATTATAAAGAAATTTCGTATCAAATCATTTGAAAGCACATGGGTGTAATGCAATAGTTTTTATCAAAAATAATGAAATACAACTGAGCTAGGTGGAATACCCTACATAATTTACACCAACTGTCAAACCTCGGTTGCCGCCGAGATTAGAGTATAAGTGAGGGAGAGAGACACAAGACCACAAAGCATGGTGTCTCGACCCAAATCAAATATGGTAGTGCACAAGACCACAAAGCATGGCTCCTAACCATAATCCCAATTTAGGATAGTATAATATCAGGTACGCAAGACCACAAAGCATGGTACCGATATTTTGTGTCGGCAAACACGTTCTTCCAGCGATGAGCCGCTTATGTCTCAAATGCCTTCTTCGGGCATCCACCTTTCTCATGTAAAATCAATGCATTCAAATTTTATCTTATTCAATTGAATATCATATTCTGTAGGGTATCATCATACCCGACTTGCAAGTCATCAATATCACATCCACATATGCATAATCATGTAAAAACCAAGGTGCTTCATCATTTACAAGTAGTGAACAATATTTGTTTCAAATTCATGCTCTCTTTTGTTGATCACAATATAATATGGAGTATCGAAACATTATCATAGGAATTTGAAAATAATTTATCATTCATATTTATCACACTTCCATGGAAAATCTCAAATCACATATGCATGGTTTCAACCATTGAAGTATATAGGCAAACAATTCCCATGACATAAAGAAAACAACTTAGAAATCGTATTGAAAGCAAGATATTAGCATTTGATTGAAAAACCCCCATTTAAAAGCATGCATGTTCATAAAAACTACACCCATGAGATTTTTGGATAACCCCACGTACCTCTATTTCCAAGGATAATAAGTGTTTCTTGAAGCTTGCGATTGGTGATTCCAAATATGTAATTATCTTTGAAAACCTATGGTCAAATCTTGAACTATTTGGGTTTTTATTTTGAAACCCTAAGGAGAGTTCTTGAGCACTTTTGATGAAACAATAAGTATTTTGGGGTCCTTGGAACTAAATCTCGTGTTTTAGGGCTAAGTAAGGGTGGAAAAGGACCACTTTATCCTTAACACGGAGTGTTTAATTCACCAGAATTCCTTACATAGGCACCGCCCATCCCATCGCCTATCTTCACATAGGCTCCACCTATCCCATCGCCTATCTTTACATAGGCGCCGCCTAGGCTATCGCCTATACTTTCCAATGGCCATGGGTGATTGATTAGGCGTCGCTTATCACTTTGAAAGGCCATAACTTATTGCTCGGGTGTTGGATTTTAGCCAAATTGGTATCGTTGGAAAGCTAACTCGAATACCTATCATTTGACACATATTAGGCTTCCTAATTCAACATACATAGAGAGTTATGGTCGATGGAAGCTGACACACTTCATAACGTCTACTAAAACTTAGTCGATCGAAATAGTTTCAACTCGTCCTTGAGTCGAAGGACCTCTATGGTCTAAATTCAAGATTGAGCGGATTCACATGCTACAAAATAATTTACATGCCGTATTGGCATAGGATTTTATGGCTTCAGGATTAGCAACGCATCAAAATCATGGTTTTTATTCTAGCCCAAAATACGGGGCGTTACATTATCCCCCCTTTGGATCATTCATCCCCGAATGATGATGCGGGACACAGACAGACACGATTTCAAGCATAATAACGGACTAGGAAAGATAAGATAGGAATAATACCTTCTATCTCCTCCTCTATCAAAGCAAACAAATTGGGATATCTAATTCTCATGTCATCTTCTGACTCCCAAGTTGCTTCTTCGACTTTCTGATTCCTCCACAGTACCTTTACTGAGGCTATCTCCTTGCTCCTCAGCTTTCGAACTTGGCGATCTAAAATTTCAACGGGCTCTTCTTCATAAGACAAGGAGTCTGTCACTTTGATACCCTCTACTGGCAATACCATAGAGTGATCTCCAATGCATTTCTTCAACATGGATACATGGAATACCGGATGAACGAAACCCAAACTTGCAGGCAATTCTAACTCATATGCAACTGTACCAATCTTCTTTAAAATCTGATATGGCCCTACATAACGAGGGCTTAATTTACCCCTTTTTCCAAACCACATAACTCCTTTCATAGGAGAAACCTTGAGAAACACCCAATCACCAATTTCAAACTCTAGTTCTCTTCTCCGAACATCAGGATAGGACTTCTGACGACTCTGAGCAGTCTTGAGTCCTTCTCTAATGATTTTCACTTTCTTCATTGCCTAATGAACAAGATCAGGCCCATATAACTAAGTCTCACCCACTTCATACCATCCTATCAGAGACCTACATCTTCTCTCATACAAAGCCTCAAAAGGAGCCATCTTGATGCTGGTATAGTAGCTATTATTGCAAGCAAATTCAACCAGTGGCGGGTGATCTACCCAATTACCTTTGAAATCAATGACGCATGTCCTCAACATATCTTTGAGGGTCTAAATGGTATGCTCAGCTTTTCTATCCATCTGAGGGTGGAAAGTTGTGCTTAAATTCACTTGTGTACCTAAACCCTTCTTAAAGGACCTCCAAAACTGAGATAAAAATTGCGTACCTCTATCGGATATAATGGAAACTGGTGCCCTATGCAATCGAACTATCTCCTCAATGTAAATCTTAGCATAAAACTCTCCCGAATAATTAGTCCTCACAGAAAAAAAATGGGTTGACTTGGTCAACCGATCTACAATGACCCATATAGAATCATACTGGTTTCGGGATCTCGAAAGTCCTGTAATAAAGTCCATGTTTATCATCTCCCATTTCCATAAAAGCAGGGCTATCTCTTGGGAAGTACCACCCGACCTCATGTGTTTTACCTTCACTTATTGACAGTTCAAACACTTGGACACAAAATCAGCTACATCACGTTTTATGTTATTCCACCAATACAAGGTTTTTAGATCATAGTACATCGTAGTAGAGCCTGGGTTAATGACATACCTCGAAGTATGCACCTCATTAAGGATTCTTTCCTGTAGCCCATCGACATTCGGAATGCACAACCTACCCTGAAATCTCAGAATACCATTGCCACCAATTTTAAACGATATAACCTTTTGTTGACCCACATCTTTCTTGATTTACATCAAGATGGGATCTTCAACTTGCTTCTCTTTAACTTCAGCACAAAGAGATGACTTAGCTAACTCATGAACAATCACCCCTCCATCTTCAGAATCTAAGAGTCGCACTCCCAGATTTGTAAGGCGGTGAATATCCTTCACCATCTCTTTCTTTCCTTCTTCTACATGAGAAAGGCTTCCCATAGACAACCTGCTGAGGGCGTCAGCTACAATATTTGCCTTGCCTGGATGGTAATGACAACTCATATCATAGTCTTTCAAAAGCTCCATCCAACGCTTCTACCTGAGGTTCAATTCTTTCTGTGAGAAAAAAACTGTAAACTCTTATGGTCAGTATAAATATCAACATGCACTCCATAGAGATAGTGCCTCCAGATTCTAAGTGCAAACACCATGGCTGCTAACTGTAAGTCATGAGTGAGGTAATTATGCTCATGCACCTTTAACTGCCTAGATGCATAAGCTATCAACTTACCACGCTGCATTAATACACAACCAATTCCCACACGGGACGCATCATAATAAACCACAAAATCATCTACACCCTCCAGAAGGGTCAAAACAGGAGCAATAGTCAGCTTGTCCTTCAATTTCTCAAAACTATTTTCACACAAGTCAGATCACACAAACTTCATCTTTTTCCTAAGTCTGTTTAGTAAGCGGAGAAGCTATGGAAGAAAAACTCTCTACGAACCTTCTGTAATACACCGTCAAACCCAAGAAGCTCTGAATATCGATTGGAGTCGTGGGTCTGGGCCATTTTCTCACTGCTTCAACTTTCTGGGGATCCATTCTTATCCTGTCACTGGACACAATATGCCCTGGGAAGGGAATAGCATCTAACCAGAATTCACACTTAGAAAATTTGGCATACAGCTGATGATCCTTAAGGGTCTGAAGGATAAATCAAAGGTGATTGGCGTGATCCTCTTTACTCTTAGAATATATCAGAATATCATCAATAAATACAATGATGAACAAGTCAAGAAACTATCGAAATACTTTATTCATAAGATCCATGAAGGCTGCAGGGGCGTTCGTCAACCCGAAGGACATGACTAAAAATTCATAGTGACCATATCAGGTTCGAAAGGCTATCTTAGGTATGTCTGACTCCCTAACTTTCAACTGATGATAACCCGAATGAAGATCTATTTTTGAAAAGCACTTGGCACCCTGAAGCTGGTCAAAAAGGTCATCAATCATAGGAAGAGGATATTTATTTTTAATTGTGACCGTATTCAACTGACGGTAGTCTATGCACATCTGAAGGGTCCCATCCTTTTTTCGCACGAAGAGCATAGGTGCACCCCATGGGGAAACACTAGGACGAATAAAACCTTTGTCTAGGAGGTCTGTAAGTTGTTCTTTTAACTTCTTTAGTTCTGCAGGAGCCATTCTATATGGCGGAATAGAAATAGGATGAGTGTCTGGCAACACATCAATGCCAAAATCTATCTCCCTATCAGGGGGTATCTCTGGGAGATCTTTGGGAAAGACTTCTGGGAATTCATTCACTACACGGACT
This sequence comes from Capsicum annuum, assembly GCF_002878395.1. Taxonomy (NCBI): domain Eukaryota; kingdom Viridiplantae; phylum Streptophyta; class Magnoliopsida; order Solanales; family Solanaceae; genus Capsicum; species Capsicum annuum. The sequence continues at coordinate 160,008,696 of NC_061111.1, read as the reverse complement.
GACTGCAGAGGAAGGTTTCCAACTTTTGAATCTTTTACTTGGATTAGATGATACATACAACCTTTGGAGATAAGCTTTTGGGCTCTAAGATAAGAGATAAAATGGCCTCTAGGTTCCACAGAACTCCCTGCCTATATAACTGGTGTCTCATTCATGAAAGAAAAAGTGACCTTTCAGGTTCTGCAATCAAGGGTGGCATAATATGAATGGAGCCAGTCCATCCCAAGGATGGTATCAAAATCTATCATATCCAATTCTATAAGGTCTGCCACAGTTTTCCTACTATGAACAGACATGACACAATTTCTATATACCCTTCTAGCAACAACAAAATCACCTATAGGAGTAGAAACAGTGAAGGGTTCTACAATAACTTCGGGCTCAAACCCGAAACCAATAGCCACATAAGGGGTCACATAAGATAAAGTGGACCCGGGATCAAGCAATACATAAACATCATGAGAAAAGATTCGTAACATACCAGTGACAACATCTGGTGAAGCTTCTGCCTCCTGGCGGTTAGTCAAAGAATATAACCGGTTGCGACCGCTTACAGCAGCTGAAGAGGCACCTTTAGGAAAAGGAGCTGTAGAGGCGGCTTGGGACTTAGCCCTCTCCCCCTTATATTTACTCCAGCAAATGGACAATCTCTCTAAAGGTGACCCACTTTGCCACAAGTATAGCAGTTTATCCCCTTAAACCAACACTTCCCTTGATGATTCCTTTCGTAAACTTCACACTGCGGACGAGTACGCCGCTGCTGAGCTACACTGTCCTAAGACTGTGTACCTAGAGCTTTGGACCCATGAGGAGTCTGAAAACTCTGAGTTTGTCTGTCTGTCAGTGGTCTGGGTGCTGGGGCACTGGCTGCTAACTGTGCATTATTCCAAAACTTCTTCTTCTTTGACCACTTATTACCCCATTTACCACTCTACGGCTGACTCTAGTGCTGATCCGCAGATCTAGCTCTTTTAGCCTAACTGTCTTTCTCTTTAGATTCAGTAATCTTTTTATTCTTCTCTTCTACTTGATGCATATGAACGGTCAGTCGAGCAAAGTCTAACTTCTTATTCAACATAGCCCCCTGGCACTCAAGTACCAGGTCATCAGTAAGGCTGGATGTAAATTTTCTCACTCGGGCCCTCATATTACTAGTCAACTTTGGTGCATAGCGGGCTAGTTTACTAAACTTCAAAGTGTACTCCTAGACACTCATACTGCCCTACTTCAGATTTATAAACTCTTCCTCTTTGGCCTCTCTTAACTCCAGAGGAAAGAATCGATCAAGGAAACCACAAATTCGCCCCAAACTGTGGGCTCAGCATTTTCACCTTTTTTATCTTCCCAGTCGGCATACCATTGATTTGCAACGTCCTTGAGCTGATAGGTTGCTAGCTCCACCCCTTTAACCTCATCCACATATATCACCTTAAAGATCTTCTCTATCTCGTCCACGAACTCCTGTGGATCTTCCTCCACCTTGGTGCCAGTGAAATGTCTGACTCTAGTAGCCTCAGATGTAACAGATACAAACCCAATATCTTCTGATCGTTAAGCCTGGTTAGCTACCAACTATGTCAACATATGAATAGACCATCTGAATTTTGTATTTAAAATATCTCCCTGAGCAATTGGGGGTTAGTTGGCATTAGTCCACGGAGCCCGAGGTAGACTAGAGGGACTCCTAGAGTAGGGAATATTTTAGAGTGTTAGCCCTATTACGGGTCTGCATCCCATGGGTGGGACGGACTTTATCTGCCTGAGCATTTTGATCGATGATATGACGTGGAGGCATAACTATGTTTCTGAAACACAAGTGATCATTGATTAGGGGATAATTCAGAATTTGAAGCACGAACTAAATCAGAAAGAATGGAAACATTTCCTAAACACCTAGCAGCCTCCTGCTTATAAGTGTGGTGCGTTACACACCCATAAACAAGACTCTACTCGACGTAATTTTGCAGATACCCTGCTTTGATACCAAGTTTGTCACGACCCAAACAAGGGCCTAGCCATGATAAACATTTCAAACCATTAAGGCCCGAAACACCCCTATCTGTCTGGTAATCATGCACCTAATTCATATGATCAAAGAAATGCGAAAAAACACAAAAATTCAAAAATATGGTCATAAATATGAAAAGAGACAATAACAGGGAGATAAGGTTCTCTCAACATCAATTATTCTCTGAACAACTGTCTGCGAAAATCTCTAACAAATGACTGAAACAATGTCTATCTGAAAACTGGGATAAGGCCCCCAGTAGACCCAAAAACTGAATATAAGATAAAAGGACTGCAGGACATAAGACCTTCTGAAACATAGAAGGCTCACCACTTGTCTCTACAGCTCTGTCTGAAAGTTCTATTGATTCTCTTGACCCCTAGACTGGGCCTCTGAACCTGAGAGGTTGGAGAGGGGAGGGGGTCAGCACAAAAGTACTGGAACGCAGACATATCAAAGCAAAACATAATATTTTTACAAAATATAGTTGAAAGCCATTATAAAGAAATTTCGTATCAAATCATTTAAAAGCACATGTGTGTAATGCAATAGTTTTTATCAACAATAATAAAATTCAGCTGAGCTAGGTGGAATACCCTACATAATTTACACCAACTGTCAAACATTGGTTGCCACCGAGATTAGAGTATAAGTGAGGGAGAGACACACAAGACCACAAAGCATGGTGTCTCGACCCAAATCAAATATGGTAGTGCACAAGACCACAAAGCATGGCTCCTAACCATAATCCCAATTTGGGATAGTATAATATCAGGTACGCAAGACCACAAAGCATGACCGATATTCTATGTCAGCAAACACGTTCTTCCTGCGATGAGCCGCTTGTGTCTCAAACTCCTTCTTTGGACATCCATCTTTCTCATATAAAATCAATGCATTCAAATTTCATATTATTCAATCGCATATCACATTCTATAGGGTATCGTCATACCCGACTTGTAAGTCATCAATATCACATCCACATATGCATAATCATGTAAAATCCAATGTGCTTTATCATTTACAAGCGATGAACAATATTTGTTTCAAATTCATGCTCTCTTTTGTTGATCACAATATAATATGGAGTATCAAAACATTATCACGGGAATTTAAAAATAATTTATCATTCATATTTATCACACTTCCATGGAAAATCTCAAATCACATATGCATGGTTTCAACCATTGAAGTATATAGGCAAACAATTCTCATGACATAAAGAAAAGGACTTAGAAATCGTACTGAAAGCAAGATATTAGCATTTGATTGAAAACCCCCATTTAAAAGCATGCATGTTCATAAAAACTATACCCATGAGATTTTTGGATAACCCCACGTACCTCTATTTCCAAGGATAATAGGTGTTTCTTGAAGCTTGCGGATTGGTGATTCTGAATATGTAATTATCTTTGAAAACCTACGGTCAAATCTTGAACTATTTGGGTTTTTATTTTGAAACCCTAAGGAGAGTTATTGAGCACTTTTGATGAAACAATAAGTATTTTGGGGTCCTCGGAACTAAATCTCGTGTTTTAGGGCTAAGTAAGGGTGGAAAAAGACCACTTTGTCCTTAACACGGAGTGTTTAATTCACCAGAATTCCTTACATAGGCGCCGCCCATCCCATCGCCTATATTCACATAGGCGTCACCCATCCCATCACATATCTTTACATAGGCGCTGCCTAGGCTATCGCCTATGCTTTCCAGTGGCCATAGGCGATTGGTTAGGCATCGCTTATCACTTTAAAGGGTCATAACTTCTTGCTCGGGTGTTGGATTTTAGCCAAATTGGTATCGTTGTAAAGCTAACTCGAATACCTATCCTTTGACACATATTAGGCTTCCTAATTCAACATACATAGAGAGTTATGGTCGATGGAAGCTGACACACTTCACAACGTCTACTAAAACTTAGTCGATCGAAATAGTTTCAACTCGTCCTTGAGTTGAAGGACCTCTATGGTCTAAATTCAAGCTTGACCGGATTCACATGCTACACAATAATTTACATGCCATATTGGCATTGGATTTTATGGCTTCGGGATTAGCAATGCATCAAAATCATGGTTTTTATTCTAGCCTAAAATGCGGGGTATTACAAAAAGGGTGTTGGGAAGATAAATGGGTAGAGAGGCAGTAAAGGTGGCATAAAAGAGGTAAAAGTAGTGATGAAGCTTTTTCAAAAAGGTTTACCAAAATTAAAAATATTCAAAAATAATGAGGTAGTTTAAAAAAATCCAAAAATAAAAAAAAATTATAAGTCATTAATGCTAATAATACCAAGTCTTTTTTGAAGGAAACAAAATCTTTCTTATAACAAAGGCTTAGTAAAAACATCTGCCAACTAATTTTTGAAATAAAAAAAAAAGTTAAGGAGAAATCACCATTTTCTACATGATCTCGAATAAAATAATATTTAATATTAATGTGTTTAGCCCTAGAATGATGCACAGTATATTTTGACAAATTAATAGCACTATTGTTGTCACATATTATAGGCACAAATTCAAATGACAAATTAAAATCAAGTAGTTGATGTATAATCCATATAATTTGAGCACTACAACCTCCAATGGCTATGTATTTGGCTTCAGCTATTGATAGAGCAGCTAAAGTTTGCTTCTTATTATGCCATGAAATCAAAGCATCACCTAGAATTTGTCATGTTCCGCTGGTGCTTTTTCTATCATTCCTATCACCTGTAAATTCAGTGTCTGAATATCCAATTAAATTAAAATGAGAGAAGCAAGGGTAACATAGTCCAGTATCCTGTGTTCTAATGAGATATCGAATGATTCTTTTGACGGTAATCAGATAAGACTCTTTAGGAGACAACTGGAACCTTGCACACTTACACATAATGAACATGATGTTTGTTCAACTAGTGATCAAGTAGAGGAGTGATCCAATCATTCCCCTATATGTCTTTTCCAGATGAATCTGAATCAAGACTTTTGGATTGACTCATTAGGGTTCCATAGGTCTTGCCCTTTTCTATGTCAAACTTTTTGATAAGTTCCTTCGTATATTTGGCTTGACTAATAAAAGTACCTTTGTGTATTTTCTTGATTTATAATCCCAAGAAAAATGTGAGTTCTCCCATGAGGCTCATTTCAAATTCTCCTTTCATCAAATTAGAGAAATTCTCACACAAGGAGATATTAGGACTACCAAAAATAATATTGTCAACATATTTGCACATTGAGTAAATTAGAGTCAAGTTTTTGGGTGAACAGATTTGTGTCAATTTTGGCACTTTAAAAATTATTATTTAACAAGAAAGTACTCAGCCTCTCATACCAAGCCTTTGGAGCTTGTTTAAGACCGTAGAGTGCTTTTGATAACTTAAAAACACGGGTTGGATAAGATGGATTTTCAAAATTGAGGGGTTTTTTTACAAAAATGTCTTCATGATTAAATCCATTTAAAAAGAAATTTTCACATCCATTTGATATAACTTAAAGCATTTGAAAGAAGCAAAAGCTAACAAAATGTGAATCAATCTAACCTTGCCACGGGAGCAAAAGTTTCATCATAATCAATACCTTCTTATTGGGAGTAGCCCTGAGCTTCAAGTCTAGCTTTGTTTCTAATAACCTTACCTTCTTTATTCAATTTGTTTCTATAGACCCATCTGATTCCATTTACTAAGCAGTTCTTAGGTCTCTTAACTAGAGTCCAGACTTAATTTTGATCAAATTGATCTAATTCTGCCTTCATGGCCTCAACCCAAGATTTATCTTTGAGGGCTTCATCAGTCTTCTTGGGTTCGATTTGAGATACAAGAGCAATAGATGCTTGTTTTCTTAATGAGGCTCTTGTCTACATTTATCATCTGGATTTCCGATGATTAATATATTTGGATAGCTAGCATTGTGTTTACATTCTCTTGGAACACTTATTTTGGCTACTTCAACTATGGGATTCGACTTTGGAAGAGTTGTAGTCGACTCGTCTTTTGGCAGCTCTTGAGTCATGCTTATATTGGCTCCAGATTATAGATCATTTACCTATTCTTCGTCAATGCTTAAAATCATAGAAGGGTGATTAGTTTCATTAAATACAATATACATAGATTCTTCAACACATAAAGTCTTTTTATTATAAGCTCTATAGGCACGACTAGTAAGAGAGTACCCAAGAAAAATACCTTTGTCACTTTGTAGATTGAATTTATCTAAGTTATTCGTATCATTCTTATGGATGAAGCACTTGTATCCAAAAGGATGAAAATAGCTAATATTAAGCTTTTTCCCTCTCTATAGCTCATAAGAGGTCTTCTTTAGAATTAGTCTGATAAGGCATCTGTTGAGGGTATGACAAGTTGTACTTACTGCCTCTACCCAAAACTAATCTGGAAGATTGTGTTCTAGTAGCATGGTTCTTGTATTTTCCTAAAGAGATCAATTTTTTCGCTCTACTACATAATTTTGTTGAGGAGATTAAGGTGATGAGAAGTTTTGAGAGTACCCGTTCTAAGCATAGTATTTCCCAAAAGATTTATTTTTAAACTCTCTACCATGATCACTGTGAACATAGGTGATGAAGTGTCCTACTTCTCTCTATACTTTTCTATAAATGATCTCAAAGTTTGTAAAGGCCTCATGTTTATAAGCAATAAACATTACCCAAGTAAAACAAGAATAATCATCAACAATAACAAAAGGATATTGTTATCCACTAATACTTGCAGTTTTGGTGGGACCAAATAGATCTATGTGGATTGTTTGAAGGGGTTTGGTAAAAATTACAATATCTTTGACTTTGAATAATGTCTGAGTCTGTTTACCTAATTGGCAGGCATCATAGATGTGATCCTTCTCAAATTTGAGTTTTGGCAGACCTTTAACCAGTTCAAGTCTGGAGAGTTTCTCAATGATATGCATACAGGCATGCCCAAGCTTTTTGTGCCATAACTAGGCGTCATTGGTTTGCATAGTGAGGCAAGTTAAAGTGACAAAGTCAAGATTATTTAGAACATAAATATTATCAACACTTTCACCATAAGAGACATGTCTCTTTTATCATGTTTGATGGAGCATCTTTGGGCTTTGAAGAAGACTCCAAATCCTGCATCACACAGCTAACTGATACTAAGAAGGTTGTGTTTGAGTTTGTCTATAAGATATACTTTAATGAGTTTACATGAGGAGTTGAGCTTTACCAAGCCGACTCTAATGACATCATATTTAGAATTGTCACCAAATCTGACTGATCTCTTTTTATTTTTCTTATAGAACAAAAACTTTCTTTCTTTCCAGTTATGTGTCTATAGCATCCGTTATCGATGACCCATATTCCTTTTTTATAGCTTCTGTGGATGTGTTCCTGCAAAATAAGAAGATTAATTTTATTTAGGTACCCAAGTGGTATTGGGTCCTTGAGGTTAGAGGTACTCCCTTTAGGCTTCCAAACCCACACATCTTTAGACCTTTGCTACAACTATGTGATTTCTGCCCTTTCTGTCCATAGGTATAGTATACAGGTCCTTGAAATAAGAAAGAGGTTTTGGCTAATTTAAATGATCTTGATGAGGAACTTGAGTTGTTTTAAAAGAATTTGATCTTCCAAAACTATGACTTATTGATTTTCTAATGCTATTTAGTTTCATTTTTACATCATCAAGCTCTTCTTAAAGAAAGTCAATTTCGATTTGACATGCTTCTATTTCAACTTGACAATTTTGTCGTTCCTCTTCAAGTTTTTATTTAAGCTGAGCTTCCTAATTTTTCTTTTCTTGAGCAAGTTTATTATATTCATCAATAGTATTTTGAAGCTCATCGATTATTATATCTAAATTTGAGTCAAGAATGTTACAATTATGACAATCATATGGTCTTACCTCGCTTGATTCACCTTTTGATATGAAGCACATGTTGGTTGCTTCTGTTTCGTCCTCGGTTTTGTCTTCATCACTCCAAGCCCCAAAGTTTTTTTTCTTTCAGATGATCTTCTTTTTAATTCTGGACAATTTTATTTAAAATGACCAGGCCTTCCACAGTAATAGCAACAAGCATTATTCCTTGTTATTTTATTTCTTTTGACTTTGGGGTCTCTGCTATCTCTGTTTTAAGATCTACTTTACTCTGTGGTTTATGAGAGTCATTCCTTCGCTATTGGCTTCTTCCAGTAAATCTTCCTCTTCAGTTGATACAACATTGAAGGCTACTGGTTTCTTTTTTTCCTCTTTGTTATACCTATAGATATAATTTCATTCATAGGCAATAAGATTACCTCATAGTTTGTCATATGTTATATTATGGAGGTCTCCATCTTCTAGGATGGCATCTTTGGTTTCCCATACTTTAGGGAGGTTTCTGACAAGCTTCTGGGCTTACAGGTTGGGTGGATATATCATCCCTAGTGATTTCAGCTCACATACAATCTTGCTGAACATGGAAAACATTGATTCCATATTTTTATTTTCTTGCATTTTGAACAGCTCATATACATTGACCAGAGCAATGATTTTTGAATTTTTGACTTTAGTGGTTCCTTCATAGGTTACTTCTAGTTTGTCCCATATCTCTTTTATGGTTTCATAGGTTGATATCTAGTTTTATTCTTGTAACGCCTCGATTCTACACCTTGGATGTCACACAGTGCTTACGACTCCAGAGGATCACAAGCTAACTAATGACTTGTACCTGTTGTAAGCACTGAATAATAATACTAAAAATATATGTGGAAGTATAATTGAAAATGCCATAAGGTTCTTAAAATACTGAAATAATAACTAAGTGTATTGATATTAACATCTAAAAATTAAATAACTAACTGGGCTAGTGTAAAAGCCTCTAACTATCTGAGTATAGAGTTGATGGGACAAACCCCCAACTAACCCCGACTAAAATAACTACTGAAATGCTGAAATAAAATAATATCCTTGATGGATAAGGACTCACTACTGAATCTGTCGTTGATATCCTGAGCTACTAAGTATGATCAGGAACCCATGCTTCTGAACCTATGATATGAGACATCATAGCACAGAGAAAGAGTATGCGTCAGTACTTTGAATATACTGGTATGCTAAGTGAGGTAGGTTGATATACATGGTTTCATATGTATGAGATGATAACTAAATGAATGAACATTATGAAGTAACTGAATGAGAGTACATACAAAGCTGTAACTACTGAACATACTGAATATGCAATACTGCGCATATAATGTTTGTCTGAATTAAACTGAAACTGAAGTACTGAGTTCTGGTAACTAAAAGTTTAGACTGATACTGGAGTACTGAATTTTGATGGTTGTGTAACTGATAACTGATATCCATGGTTCTGTAGATCTTTCTAAGTTCTTTACTGAATTCTGAGATTGAAACTATAACTGTGAGAGTTTTCATCTAATCAACATACCTCGAGATATACTGATTTGGGGTCCAACTCGTGACTCAAGTTGGAAGGGTGCTAGCACCTTGCCACAGGATACTAACAATGTTGGGTCAACTCTAATCTGGTAGGAAGACTCATGAAATATATATATGATCGCGTCAACCCTAGTCTAGTAGGAGGACGACTTACCCTACACTGGCTACATAGTTCTGGAACACAGGGACTGCTACTAAGGGTCAAACCCTATGCTGGCCGGAATACCTCTATCCCTGAGTTTTCTCAGTGCTAAATCTACTCCCAACTGAATCAACACTGAACTGATCACTAGACTGTACTAGCTTTGACTGAACTGACACTGATCATGTTGACTGACTGAACTAGATTGAGTTCACTGAGTTCTAATACTGACTGAGTACTACTGTTTTTGCCCTTCACTAGAACGATTCTATAACTACTGCAACTAAGTAAACAGCTAGATTTTGGGTAATGAATACCCCCAGGACTCGATAGTATGAATGGATAAAAACATAGCAAAACTTGGAAACATAGCAATAGTCAATTGTTCACAACTCATTCATTGAGTCATTTGTCAAACACTTGAAGGTCATGAACTAATACATGAATGAAAACACATGATAACATGTCATGAATACACTATTCAATTAACATGGACATTCTATCAAACACTTGGGGGAACAATTAATGCACATAATAATGAACAACACATAAGCATCATGACTACAACTTAAACTTGCAGATTCAAGGGTTTTAAATTGAAAGATTCATAATTCAACACACATGATAACATAATTGCATGGAACCCATAAAATATCTCAACTTGAAATCCATACAACAACTCAAACATAGGTATAATTCAATTCATAACATGAAAATCATAATTCAAGTTTTTGAAAAGGTTTCTTGAACTCCAAGGGTGAAAGGAGATTCAAGTATGAACACCTAACATACCTTGATTGTTGATTTCGTGAGAATTGTGGTGAATTTTGGGACTTAATCTTGGGCTTGGTCAACTAGGGTTTATTTCTTGAGAGGATTTTGTGAATAATGAATGTAATTTTCCCTTTTGGAAGCTGAATCTCGTGTTAAGGCTGAATAATATAAGGGGAAAATGACCCATTTGCCCCTACAAACCCGGACTAAAAAAATATTAGATGGGGTCCCCATCATGTCGCGACCCCTACTTGGGTCAAACCACTCTTGCGGTGTGAACCCTGCTTGGGTCAAGCAGCCCTCACGGCACGACACTGAGCCAGGGTTAACTGGCCCTCGCGTTGCGGCCCTATCGCAACCCCTTACTATTTTGGACATCCAAACTCACCCTTACACTAGTCTAAAAAATCTAAAACTCACCTGAGATGACCTACAAGTGACCCTGATCATGAATCAACTTGGAAATTGGTGTTTCAAGATCGGGAAGGTCGAATTAAAATTCATCAAAGTTTGAGGGCTCTAGAAATTACTAAGTCCTAACACTTAGTAAAATATTTAAATTCCTGCACCCCTTTCTACATGCAAGAATGAGCCGAAACGAACCAGCATCTTATGGGGTCTTACAATATCTCCTCCTTGGGAACATTTATCCTCGAATGAGACTGACTTAACTGAGAGGAAATGAGGAACTGTACTTACACTGACGTGCATAATTAAAGTATGACTGAACTGTTTCATGAATACATGAATTATATGAGGATGCTATACAGCTATAAATAAGCATGGAATAGAGTAAATCTAAGGAATAATGTTACCTTAAGTTGAGTCTTAGTTTGCAGAGTAGAGGTGAGGATACTTGGTTCACATGTCTGCTTCTGCTTCCCAAGTGGATCCCTTACTGTACTGATTCCGCCAAAGAACTTTGACCAAAAGAATTTCTTTGTTCCTTAGTCTGCGAATCTGACGATCAAGAATTTTGACTGGGACTTCCTCATAAGAGAGACTGTTCTGAACATCTACACTCTCTATAGGGATTACAACTGTTGGATCACCAATGCATTTCTTTAGAAAAGAAACGTGAGATACTGGGTGCACTGATGCTAAGTCTGCCGGCAACTCAAGCTCATAAGCTATCTTACCAAAGCAACTGAAAATCCTATAAGGACCAACATATCGGGGACTAAGCTTACCCTTCTTGCCAAACCTCTTCACTCCCTTAATAGGAGAGATTTTCAAATACACATAGTGACCAATCTCATATTTGAGATCTTTCCTTCTTACATCTGCATACGATTTCTATCGGCTCTGAGATATCTTAAGCCTCTCTCTGATCAACTGCACTTTCTCTAAAGCATCAAACACCAAGTCAGGCCCCACTACTATGGCCTTACCTACTCTAAACTAACCAACAGGAGATCTACACCTTTTCCTATAATGAGCCTCAAACGGAGCCATCTGAATATTAGAATGATAGTTATTATTATATGTGAACTCTATCAAAGGTAAGTGTTCATATCAACTACCCTTAAAGTCAACGACACATTGTCTTAACATATCTTCTAAGGTCAGAATAGTCCTTTCTGCTTTACCATTTATATAAAGGTGGAAGGTTGTACTAAGGTAAAATTGGGTACCAAGACCCTTTTGGAAGGCTTTCCAAAAATGAGATGTGAACTGCGTATCTCTATCTGAAATGATGGACAATGGTACATCGTGTAACCTAACCAACTCTCTAATATAGAGCCTGGAAAAATCCTAGGCTGAGTAAGAGGTATAAACTGGCAAAACATGGGCTGATTTTGTCATCATATCTACAATGACCCAAATCAAATCATGTTGACAACGAGTACAAGGCAAACCCATCACGAAGTCCATGTTCACTTATACCCACTTCCATGTGGGAATACTGAACTCCTACATGGAACCACTAGGCTTTTAGTGCTCAATCTTAACCTACTGATATGTAGAGCACTTATCCACAAACTCTGCGATGTCTCTCTTCATCCCACTCCACCAATAGATTTTTCGCAAGTCACGGTACATCTTAGTGGCCCCTGGGTGAATCGAATAACATGCAGACTGCACTTCTGCAATAATCTACTATCTCACATATCCAGACCTGGAACACATAATCTACCCTGGCAATGCAACACACTATCTCCTCCTTAGGAGAAAACTTCCACCTTTTGATCTCTGACTGACTCTTTTAGATTAACTAAACTGGGATCTCTGCCTTATTTTTCATTAACCTCAGAAACTAAAGAAGACTTTGAACTATTCTACACCCAAATACTACCCTCAGCCAAATCAACCAAATGGACACCTAGTCTGGCAAGTTGATGAACTTCCTGAGCTAACTTCTTCTTAGTATTCTCAATGTGAGCAACACTACCCATGGACAACATACTGAGGGCATCTGTTACTATATTGGCCTTGCCTGGATGATAAATAACACTCATACCATAATCTTTCAACAACTCTAACCACCTTCTCTAACACAAGTTCAAGTCTTTCTGAGAAAATACATACTGCCGGCTTTTATGGTTTGTGAACACATCAACATGCATCCCATATAAATAGTGTCTCCAAATCTTTAAGGAAAACATAATAGCTGCTAACTCAAGATCATGGGTGAGATAATTATTTTCATGAGACTTAAGTTGTCTAGACGCGTAGGCCACAACCTTACCCTTATGCATCAAAACACACCCCAAGCTAACTCTGGAAGTATCACAATATACATAAATCTATCTGAACCGTCGGGCAAACTCAAAACTAGGGTTGTAGTAAGTTGAGTCTTCACCTCCTAAAAACTTCTCATAAGAATCTGACCACTGGAACTTGAATTTCTTCTGGGTTAATCTGGACATGGGGGATGAAATAAATAAAAATCCTTCAACAAACCATTGGTAATAGCCAGTCAAACCTAAAAAATTCCTGATACCTATAAGAGAGATGGGTCTAGTCTAGTTTCTCACTGCTTTGGTCATTTGAGGATCAACTTTAATTCCATCACCGAAAATGATATGACCAAGAAAAGCTACTGACCTTATCCAAAATTTGCATTTACTAAATTTAGCGAACAACTGATGGGCTCTGAGAATCTATAATACTATTTTCAGATGGTCTGCGTGATCATGTTCGCTGTGAAAATAGACAAGGATGTCATCTATGAAGACTATGACAAACATATCCATGTACTACTTGAACACGGGGTTCATCAGGTCCATGAAAGTTGTTGGGGCATTGGTAAGACCAAATGACATGACTAGAAATTTGAAGTGACCATACCAAATTCTAAAATTTATTTTTGAAATGTCATACTCTGACTCTGACCTGATGATAGCCTGATCTGAGGTCTATCTTAGAGAAGCACCTGGCACCCTGAAATTGGTCAAACAAGTCATCGATTCTAGGAAATAGATATTTGTTCTTGACGGTGACTTTGTTCAACTGATGGTAGTCAATACATATTCAGAGAGAACTATCTTTCTTATGCACGAATAGAGCTAGTGGCCCATGGGGAGATGTTGGGCCTGATGAATCCCTTATCTAGGAGATCTTTCAACTATTCCTTTAACTCTTTATGTTCAGCTGGAGCCATTTTGTATGGCAGAATAGAGATGGGCTAAGTATCGTTAAGAAGGTCTATTCCGAAGTCAATTTCCCTTTTGGCATAAATTTCGAAAAAATCTTTGGGAAACACATCTAGAAATTCACTTGCTACTAGAACTTACTCTAAATTAGAAGTATTGAAACTAAAATCTTTAACTCAAATAAGATGATAGACACACCCCTTGGATATCATTTTTCTCGCTCTAAGGTATGTAATAAGTTGACCCTTAAGTGCTGAAGTATCACCCCTATATTCTAGGACAGGTTCATTCGGGAACGAAAAATAGACAACTCTATTTCTACAATCAAATGAGGCATAGAATGAATGGAGCCAATCCATGTTGAGAATGACGTCAAAATCCATCATCTCTAATCTACTAAGTCTGCTGAAGTAAATTTCTGAGATACCATAACCGGATAGTTCATGTATACCCTCAGGGCTATGATAGATTTTCCCATAAGGGTAGAGATTGAGAAAGGCTCTACTAGGATTTCAGGAATGACTCCAAAGTCAACAGCTATATAAGAAGTTACAAAGCACAAAAAAGCTCCTGGATCTAGCAAAGCATAAACATGTAAATGGTTAACTTGTAACGTACCAGTGACCACATCAGGAGAACTTTCTTGATCCCATCAGGACTAAAGTGCATAGAGACTATTTGGGTGTTGTCCACTGGTGGCACTGGGAGCGGCACCCTGCTGAGATGGGCGACTGGACTGAGTTAGGGGATGATTATGCTAACTCTGTGAACCCACCTAAGGACACTCTCTGATTTTATGACCTGGTTTAACATACCCAAAACATACATCGCTGCCAGCTCTACATACACTGATAGTTTCTACCATATTTCTGATAAAAAGGATTTATTCGGGCACTGCTAATGCTACCCTGAGACTTAGAGCCTAGCGCTCTATCCTTATTACCATTTCTGAACTTAAGCACCAAGCAATGGCTGAGGATAGAGCTGGGACTAAAGATTTTAAGCGGAACTGAGGATGATTCCCACCCTCTGACTTAGGCTAAGTAAAGTTGAAGCTATTTGTTTTATCCCTCTTATACTCCCTCTCTTTCTTCTTAGTCTTCTGCTCTTCTATCTACTGACCATAGACTATCAACCTAGCCAAGTCTATCTCCTTAATCAAAATTACAGTACTATACTTCTTGACCACATTATTTGATACACCAGACACAAACTTACTCATCTTAGATTTGCTATCAGCTACTACATGAGAGCATAACTAGCTAACTGAGTAAACTTGAGAGAATACTCTTTCACTATTATGATGCTCTACTTCAGGTTAATAAATTCTAACACCTTAGCTTCCCTCAGCTCCAACGAGAAGAACCTATCTAGAAAGGCAGTATCAAACTCTTCCCATTCTATAGGCCCTACATCTACAACTGTATCTACCTTCCACTGCTTAAACCATGTATAAGCCATATCCTGTAACTGATAGGCAGATAACTCAGCACTCTCACTAATGGTTACCCTCATAATGTCTGTTACCTTATGCACCATGTCAAGGAATTCCTGTGGATTCTCTTCAGACTTAGACCCTGAGAATGAAAGAGGGTTTATTTGGGTGAAGTCCTAAATTCTAGATGCAGTAGTATTGACTACTGGGTAAGCCTGAACAGCATCTGGGTGTTTATTTTGGGCTACTAAAAAAAGAGATAGAGTGGTGAAAGTTGTTCTGAATTCTGCATGAGAGGCATGTCATTTAGGGGATCTTTCTAAATGGACGGAGGTGCTAGCTGGTTTCCAGGTCTTCTTTCATTGGTATTTTTAGGAGGAATATTCTATAAATAGAAGGGAAATTGGATTATACAGAGAGTTTAACTTGAGCTTATGCTAACTCACACGATTTGAACTTTGAAAGAAGGGAATATTTCCTAAAAATGTGTCATAGCCCCTTGTCCATAAGTGTGGCGCGCTAAACACCCATGTACAAGAATCTACTTAACGTGAATTTTAGACTCTTAGGACTCTTTAGAACCTTAGGCTATGATACTAAGTTTGTAACGCCCCAAGGCTACACCCTGGACATCACACGATGCTTACGACCCTAGAGGATCACTAGCTAACCCATGACTAATACCTGTTGTAAGCACTAAAAAATAATATTGAAAATATCTATGGAAGTATAACTAAAAATGCCATAAGGTTCTCAAAATATTGAAATAATAACTGAGTGTACTGATATTAATATCTACAAATTGAATAACTAACAGTGCTAGTCTGAAAGCCTCTAACTATCTGAGTATGGAGTTGATAGGACAAACCCCCAACTAACCACGACTGAAATAACTACTGAACTACTAAAATACTAAAATGCTGAAATAAAATGATATCCTCAATAGATGAGGACTCACTACTGAATCTGCTGCTGATATCCTGAGCTGCTAAGTATAAGTAGGAACTTGTGCTTCTAAAACTATGATATGAGACATCATAGTGCAAAGAAAGAGTATGTGGCAATACTTTGAATGTACTGGTATGCTAAGTGAGGTATGCTGATATACATGGTTTATATGCATGAGAAGATAACTTATTGAATGAATATCATAAAGTAACTTAATAAGAGTACATGCAAAGTTGTAACTACTGAACATGTTAAATATGCAATAATGCGCATATAATATCTATCTGAATTAGACTGAAACTGAAGTACTAAGTTATGGTAACTGAATACTGGTAACTAAAAGTTTAGACTGATACTGGAGTACTGAATTATGATGGTTAGTTAACTGATAACTGATAGACATAGTTTTGTAGATTTGTCTAATTTCTTTACTGAATACTGAGACTGAAACTGTAACTATAGGAGTGTTCATCTAACTGATATACCCTGATATAGACTGAGTTGGGGTCCAACCCGTGACCCTAGTTGGAAGGGTGTTAGCACCTTGACATGGGATACAAACAATGCTGGGTCAACCCTAATCTGGCTGGAAGACTTATGAAATATATATATGATCGCGTTAACCCTAATCTAGCAGGAGGACTACTTACCCTAAGCTGGCTACATAGTTCTGTAATGCAGGGACTGCTACTAAGGGTCAAACCCTATACTAGTAGGAACTGGGTTCGCGCAGTGTTGAATCCTACTTCCAATAGAATCGACACTGAACTGATCACTAAACTGTACTAGGCTTGACTAAACTAACACTGATCGTGTTGACTGACTGAACTGGATTGACTTCACTGAGTTCTATTACTGACTGTGTACTACTGTTCTTGCCCTTTACTAGAATGATTCTATAACTACTGCAACTAAGTAAACAGCTAGATTTTGGGTAATAAATACCCCCAGGACTCGACAACATGAATGGATAAAAACATTGCAAATCTTGAAAATATAGCAATAGTCAATTGTTCACAACTCATGCATTGAGTCATTTATCAAACACTTGAAGGTCATGAACTTATACATGAATGAGAATACATGATAACATGTCATTAATACACTATTCAATTCACATAGACATTCTATCAAACATTTGGGGAGCATAATTAATGCACATGATAATGAACAACACATAAGCATCATGACTATAACTTAAACTTATAGATTCAAGGGTTTTAACATGAAAGATTCATAATTTAACACATATGCTAACATAATTTCATGGAACCCATAAAATATCTCAACTTGAAACCCATACAATAACTCAAACATGGGCATAATTCAATTCATAACATGGAAATCATAATTCAAGTGTTTGAAAAGGTTTCTTAAACTCCAAGGGTGCAAGGAGACCCAAGGATGAACACCTAGCATACCTTGATTGTTGATTTCATGAGAATTATGGTGAATTCTTGGAACTTGATCTTGATGAAATAGGGTTTATTTCTTGAGAAGATTTTGTGATTAATGAATGTAATTTGCCCTTTTGGAAGCTTAATCTCATGATAAGGCTGAAAAATGTAAGGAGAAAATGACCCATTTTCCCCCACAAACTCGGATTAAAAAATACTAGACTGGGTCCCCATCGCGCCATAATCCCTGATTGGGTAAAGCATCCCTCACAGTGCGACCCTGAGCCTGGGTCAATTGGCCCTCACAGAGCAGCCCTATCACGCCCCCTTGCTGTTTTGGACGTCCAAACTCACCCTTACGCTAGTCCAAAAAATTCAAAACATTTCTCCTATAGTTGATGAATTGGGAGCGCTTAACTTGTCACCTGATAATGTATATCAGTTTCATCTTAAAAAAAAATTCTAAACGTCATTTCTTAACAAGAAGAAATTTGGCAAGAAAGTGGATAAAGAAAAAATGTTTGTAAAGTAATGAATAAATGTGAAGAAAATTATTTTAAATTTGAAGTGAAAAGTTGTGGATTACTACTTCATTGCTAGATATCTTGTTTTTTGTAGTATATATAGTTTTATATATTCCTTTAACGTTTTACAATTGTATATATAGCTTGCAAAGGAGTTACCTTTGATGAAAAAGGTCAAAGAAGAATCGCTTGTCGTGTCATGGAAGAAAATGTCATCTAAGCATGATGATAATAACAACAATCATCAAAGAATGAATTTTACTGTGAAATCAAGAGATGCAGCTATTTTTTTAGAGGATGAATTTTACTATGAAGTCAAGAGATGCAGTTATTTCTTTTAGTGATTATATTTTGTTGACTAAATTTGACAAGGTAAATAAAAAAAAATTATATTATGTATTACATTTTAATTCATGAAATGATGTTAGCATACTAAGATTAATATGTCTAATTAACATATCTTTTTATTGATCTAATCAGTTAAATAACTTAGCAGGGAGTTTAAATATTTCAAGATTTATGTGAAGACATCTCTTAAACAATTAAATGTTAATTCAGATTGTGAGGTACTTATTAGTTTTTGTATTTATTAATATTATAAAAATGTGGCATATAACTTCTTGGGAGCTACATTTAAATTTAATCATAATTGTTAGGAACGTGAAAGAAAAAATGTAGGTGTTAAAAATGTGTTGAGTGGTGCAGGTGTTGATCCTGCGAGAATCAAAAAAGTTAAGGTATATAGCGAAATATGTTGATTATCAACTTTACTAGTATTTATTTTATTCAATGCGATATAATATATATGTATATACATATATATATATATACTAGTTTAGTGTACGTGTGTTGCACGTGTGTATCAAATTAAAAAAATATATTATATATGTATATTTAAATGTATAAAACTTAACTAACAATTTGCAATGACGTTTCATGATCTCATGATATGCAACGACCAAAAGAAGGAAGTTATAAGTTTTCTTTATTTATTTTTCAATAATTTGATCAGCAACAAAAAAAGAAAAATCTTTGAGCAATAAACTTCAAAAAATTTTGTATGGATGAACATAGTACTTTACGCATTCAAATGACTTCAAATTACTGAATTAGCTTTGTTTTTGTAATTTTATTTTTGATAACGATAATAGTGAAGAAACATTTTGTCAAAGTTATGAATTTATAATCCATTTAAATCAATGGTTTAAAGAAAATCATTTGTCTTTAAATATTCATAGGACTCGAATATTTTGATTTCCTTATGCGAAAGTTTTATAGTGAGAGTAAATCGATCTCTAACAAAGGCGACTACTTGTAAAGGGGCTTGAATTCTAGACTATAACTAAAGATAAAGGAGTTCATATCAAGATCACTCCAACACAAATTCACATCCCTTTACTTAATGGTTAAAATTTACCGTAATGAAAGAAATAAAAGAAGAAATTGGACCTAATTGGATTGAGAATAAGAATAAAAATAAAGATGAATCACATGCCGTATTCATGACACTGTCTAGCTTTGGACACTGTCCCAAGAGGTAAAACACTCACCATCTTTTAAATTACAGTTGAAGATACTTTAAACATTATTAATCTATAGAGAACACAATAAGGAAACAACATCTAGAGTTTGCCTCGAAAAATATGTCTAAACTTCTATTTATCATCATGCGGATGTTTTGCAATTAGTTCTTGGGCTGGTGCTATCTGTGACAAATTCTGAGTGCGAAGTAAAAAAAATTACTTTAGAGCCAAGTCAAAATGACAGGACCACAGGATCAATCATTATCACAAACTTTCTCTGCATGCAGGACGTACGATGAGGAACAAAAAATTCAACATGCGTGCTAGTATCACTTGCAGTTAATGTCTTACAAAAATAGTTAGCAGGCTACTTGCTAGGAATTTCAAACTCAAAACGAAGACATGTATGTTTTTGCTCTTTCTAAAATCAAACAGAAAGTTTTTTCTTGTCAGTCCATTCACAAATAATTGATGCAACAAGGCATTATTATAAGATACATGTATAGAAACACTCAAAGGAGTACCGGTGTCAAAGGATGCACATTTGAGCATATTCTTTGTCTTTTTCAACATTTACCTAAAAATCGATAAATTATCAATTATTTACAATTTTCACAAAAAATAATTTTCATTCGAGAATTACATCTATCACCGACACAACAACATAAAACTTTCGACACTATTTCCCCTAGAAAATCCCTTATCCAAAAATTAAACATAGTTTAATTGAAATCTAAGTAATTACGATTAATATCTTCATCAAGTGCAATTAAATAAGGCTTATACAAATTCTTCTTCTTTAATTTAATGAAGACCTTTTTTTTAATGCATATATCAGTGATGAAAAAAATAACCTTGACTTGAACTCTTAGATTGGTTTCATACCTTAACAAAAGATCAAAATAAAAAATAAAGATCTATATTTCAAAACACTACTTTACAGACCTCAAAATTGAATACATTAGCAAATTATAAACGAAGAAATTTAAATAAAGTAAGAAAAGGGGGGGGGGGGGGGGGGGGGGGGGTAAATTATACCTTTGATTCTTCTAACTACTTTATTCGATGACAACATACTTTTTCATCCAATTTTTTGATCAGAAATCTTCAAATGAAAGAAAAAACACATAAATTATCAATAGAAGAAAATAAACTATAATTATTAATTCATATAAAAATTTTAAAGCTATATCAACTAAAAAAAAACAATTAGAATCACAGCAAAACTTTGATTCATATTATTACTTTTATAGAATTTTAGAATTTATGTATATGGTAATTATATATATAATAAATTTTTACAAAGAAATTATGGCATAAAGCCAACCCTATAAAGTTTCACAAATAATGTCGGTGGCAAAGTCTAATTAGACTAATTACCAACCCTTGGTCGATTTCTAAGTAATTTAAAATTACTAAATATCATAATTTCTTTTAATTAAATGATAATTAATTTTTGAGAAAAATAGTGAAAAGATAATTTTGTCTAAATCGAAAACTTTTAATGAAGGGCAAAAAGTTCAAATCACTTTTCAAAGGGTCTTCACACTTAATATATTATAGATATAGATATAAATGTATTGATTGTTTATATAACTTGCAAAGGAGCCTTTGTCGAAAAAAATTAAAAAAAAAATGATCTGTAGTCATTTAAAAAAAATGTCAAGTATGCATGATGAAAATAACAACAATCATCATACAATGAATTCTAGTGTGAATTCAAGAGGTGCAACTGATTCTTCTAGTGATTATGTTTTGCGGATTGAATTTGACAAGGTAAATTTAATTTTTTGATAATATTTACTACATTTTATTTCATAATATGTTGTTAGCTTATTAAGATTAATATCACACACACACACACTCACACTTTGCTGAAATAATTATTTCAACATTTAACAGTGAATTTGAATCTTTCAAGAATTATGTGAAGACATCTCTTCAGCAATTAACTTTTAAATATGCTATTAAGGTATTTTCTTATATGTATTCATTAACTTATAAGTATGTGAAATATGTTATTTGTAGTTGATCTTTTATATGTCGTTCAAAAGTTATCTAATGTTTTAATTTAATAATATTGTTAGGAACATCAAAGTAAAAGTAAATATGTTCAAAAAAATTTGAATGGTTCAGATCATACAGGACTTTAAAATTCTAAGGTATATAATAATTTATTTAAGAGATAAAGTTAGTTTATTTTGATTTTGTAGCTTTTATTGCATTTTTAAGTTTATATGTAGTTTATCTTCACTTTCAAGTTTGTGTATAAGTAAAGGTGCTATGATCTGTTGTGTTTTATTATATTTTTTTTAATTTATAAATTAGTTTAGAAAAGAATGTTGATAAAGAGAATGCTATTGTAGTCAATTGTCTACTAAATCATATTGTTGCATGTAATGATTTTTATTTTGTTGGTGCAAAGTTTGAATGCACAATTGAAGATGGATGCATGCTAAATGAAGGCGATACATCACCTGTTCAAGGTATTTATACCCTTTTAAAATTTATTTTGGTGTGTTTAATTTTATTTAGTTAATATTTTTATTCTGATTATTGTAGGATTATCTCAATCTTCTAGTGATGATTTGCTATTAGATTCTCAACTTATGATTGTGTATGATCAATCTGCTATTATGTATCCGGCTTTGAGAGACAGTGACATCAAAATTAGTTTCACTAGAACTTTCTAATGTGTTAGAATATTCACATTCCAATCAAATAAAGAAAGCAAAGATCTTTGAAAATTTTTCAAAATTAATCATGCCTCACTGATTTTGATTCTTTTGAGTAAAAAAAGTAAAATTTGATAGAAAAAAGTTATTTACACTCAAGCATTCTTTTATGGTGGATATTGAAAATAATGTTGATCTAAACTTGAGTGAGGATTTTGTAAAGTTTGTTGATGTATATTCATTGAAGAGAAAATACAAGTAAGTTTAATTTAAATTTACACGTCAGTAGAATATGTACATTGTTATTTAATTTTTTATTTTTTTCAGAAATGATCAAGATAGATATTGTAAGGAAAGAGGTGGATTAAAGAATACTTTTTTGTTTGGGGATATTTCTATTAGATCAAAGGATTAATTTCACAAATTAAATTATGGAGGTAGCTTTCTAAATGACACGGCATGTTGCCTATCTATATATTTGCATATTTGAATTACTTTATAACCGTTTAAATAATTAAAATCTAACTTTGTTGAAAGTTAATATGTTAAATTGGTTTTCTGATTAACAAAGTTAATTATGTAATAGATTGATTTTATATTTTTTCCCTAATTTCGTCATTTATTTTGTGTT
The DNA here is from genome assembly GCF_002878395.1 of Capsicum annuum. Taxonomy (NCBI): domain Eukaryota; kingdom Viridiplantae; phylum Streptophyta; class Magnoliopsida; order Solanales; family Solanaceae; genus Capsicum; species Capsicum annuum. Next base: position 159,985,661 of record NC_061111.1, on the reverse strand, counting down.
TTTAATTGTGTTATTGTCACGAGTCGAGGCTACCCCCAAGTCGAGACAACGGTATTTACGGCGAAAAGTGACCATAAGCTAACCCATGAACTGGTACCTGGTGTGAGCACTGAGTAAAATAGCAATAAAACACATGTGTGGAAGATAAACTGATAAGATACTACAAATCTAAATACTTGAAACGCAGCAATGACATGTTTGAAATATCTGACAAAATACTAAAAACTAAATCGTCTATTTGAAAACAACTGATAAATACTGAGAGAACTGCCTGACTGCCTAACTGGTGGCCTGAAAGCCTCTAAACATCATGAGGAGCTAATGTGACAAACCCTCAACTAACTTTGACTAACTGAACATAAGGAAATACTAAATAACTGTAAAAGAAAATCATGTCCTCGATGGATGAGGACTCACCATTACTGTTGCTGGATAACGCTGAGTTATCTAAGAATGATCGAGAAACTGAGCGTCCGACCTATGTTATAAGACAATATAGCGCAAAGAAAAAGTATGCAGTCAGTTGTAATACCCCGTACTTTCCTAACTCAGTTCAGCTCTTAGTGTACGAGGGTTCCAATATATATAACCTTTAATTTACTTAGAATATTCCAGTTTAAGACCCACCAAGGTGTATAAAATTCAATCAGCTTTCCAACGATATAAATTTCACCTTAATCCAATAACCGGGTAAGAATTTATGG
>NC_061111.1:159907571-159981957 GCF_002878395.1 Capsicum annuum | reverse complement strand
ACGATATAAATTTCACCTTAATCCAATAACCGGGTAAGAATTTATGGTGAATTTAGTTTCAGGCAATAGCCCAATGCTATTGTACCGCGATAGTACTATGTCACGGTAAAGCTCCAGTTCCCAATTGGCATTTTTCAGTGAAGCATCGTGTCACGCAGAAGTGCAAGTTCGCACTCGTCAATTTCTAGTGACGCAAATCAATACCACCGCATCACGCCAAAGTGCATTTTTGCACTTATCCATGGAAATACACTTTTAGTCAAATTCCAGTGGCTCACCGCGATGGCACCACATCGCGGTGATGGCCAACATCGAGATTTTTAGTGATAAAAATTTAATTCTTTTCAAGAGTAGTTGGATCTTTTTCCATGACCCTAATCAGTCCAGAAACGAGATTAAAGCCTTAATAGCCTAATTAGTCATTATTTTATTCAATTCTCTCAAATCAAGAACATTCTCTCTCAAATAGAAAGCCCTAGCCTTCAAGATTCAAGATCAATTCCTAAGAAAAATTCCAAGAAAACTTCAAGAATTCAACTACTCAAGTATGTTTGGTGTTTATCCTTGGGTTTCCTTTCACCCTTGAAGTTCAAGGAAACCTTTTCAAGATTTAAATTATGATTTATATTCTTAAATTGAATTGTGTTCATGCATGTGTTGATTTTATGGGTTTTAAACCAAGAAGATTATGAATTTCAAGTAAATAAACTAGTATGCGTTTTGATTTATGTACTCCTCATGTCATAACCCATGAATTGTGAATTGAATGTTGTAATCATGATAATCCCATGTTATTTTTTCCTCATGTTCAAGAACCATGCTCCCCAAGTGTTTGACAAAATGCTTATGTGAATGATTTGTGCATGACATCCTAATTGTAATGCTTTAAACTTATGATATGGTTCATTTATTTCTGCTATCGAGTCCTAGGGGTATTATATACCCAAAATTAGCTGTTTACTTAGTTTCCAATCGTAATAGAATGATCCTATAGTATCCCAAACAGTCGCATTCGGTTAGTTAAATAAATTAGCGTGAGTTTGGTTAAGCTTAGTACAGTCTAGTAATCAGTATCGGTTCAGTTGAGAGTAGGATTCAGCACCGAGCAAACCCAGGGATGGGGGCATTCCTACCAGTATAAGGTTTGACCCTTAGTAGCAATCCCTGAGTTATAGAACTATTAGCCAGTGTAGAATAAGTCATCCTCCTGCCAGACTAGGGTTGACGCAATATATATATTTCATGAATCTTCCTGCCAGATTAGGGTTGACATTACATTGTTAGTATCCCGTGGCAAGGTGCTAACACCCTTCTAACTGGGGTCACAGGTTGGACCCCAAATTAATCTATAATCAGGGTATGTGGTTAGATAAATACTCCCACAATTACAGTTTCAATCTCAGTAATTAGTAAAGAACTCAGTAAATTTTACAGGACCATTGCTATCAGTTATCAATTACTCAGCCATCAGAATTCAGTACTCAGTTTTAGTATAATCTCAGATACATGATGTATACCTATATGCATAGTATTGCATATTCAGTATGTTCAGTAGTTACAATTTTGCATGTACGCTCATCCAGTTATATCATGATATTCATTCAGTCAATTATCATCTCATGCATATGAACCCATGTATATCAGCCTTACCTCACCTAGCATACCAGTACATTCAAAGTACTGAAGCATACTTTCTCTCTTTGCGCTATGATGTCTCATATCATAGGTTCGGATGCTCAGAGTTCTAACTGTACTTAGCCAGATAAGTCTATCAGTCGCAGCTATAGTAGTGAGTCCTCATCCATCGAGGATGCAATATTTATTTAGCCATTACATTATTTCAGTATTTCAGTTATTTTAGATAGCAGTTGTGAGTTAGTTGGGGACTGTCCTATCAACTCTTTTATTTCAGGTATTTAGAGGCTTTCAGACATTATCCGTTTGTAGTTATTCTATAGATATATTCAATTTTGATCAGTATTATAAACTTTATGGCATTTTTAGTTTTACTTTCACATATGTTTTATGAATATTATTTAGTGCTCACAGCAGGTACCAGTAATAGGCTAACTTATGGTCCTTTAGGGTCATAAGCACCTTGTGACGCCCAAGGTATAGTCTCAAGGTGTTACATCAGTACTTTGAATATACTTGTATATAAGATAAGGACTGACTAAAATGCATGAAATAACTAAGCATGAATGTATGAATATGTAATTATGAGAATGCAAAACCAAGTATAAATATGTTACTGAGATAATTTATAATCTGAAAGACTAAAATCTATATAACTGGATAAGTGACAATCTGTACACTTGGTGAAGAAAATTTGATTTGAGATATACTGAAATATCGACTAAAACTATGGGAGGTATCATGTGATCGACATGCCCAAATCTGAGCTAATTGGGGTCCAACTTGTAACCCCAGTTGAAAGGGTGTTAGTATCATACCGCGAGTACTAACATTGGCTGTGTGGATCTACTAATCTGATGTTCTGAAGGACTAGGGAGTCACCTTCTATTGGCAGGTTCTCTCATGAGATATACGCCACCCTCAACTGGCAGAAAGACATCTCAAACCTATGTTGGCTACGTAGTTCTGGAACTCAGGGACTGCTACTAAAGGTCACACCCTCTACTGGCAAGTAAGACCCCATCCCTGGGTTCGCTCGATGCTAAATCTTACTTCCAACTGAACTGACTCTATTACTGAACTGAACTAAGTTTAACTAAACATTATTTCTAATAGTGCTCATCATGATCATAAATATCTGAGTATAATAAAAAGATCCATGGCTTAACTGAATTATTACTTGAGAATCTGAAATCATGTAAAATATATAGGTATTGAGTGTTCATAACCCTCCAACATTGACTGATCATAAAAATATGATATTGACACTCAAAACTATAATATGAAAGTCATGATTCAAAGACCCAAAGCATAAACATTTTACCACAACAAGTGAGAAGCATGAACTTAAACATGGTAATGTCTTAAACATGAGAAAACAACATGATTACATGGCTCAATTCGTAATTTGGGGATTTAATATGAAATCAATAGACTATGACATGAAAACGTGCAATTCAAAGCCTGAGATAGTGTAATTCACTTGGAAGCACTTGTAGACATAAGTTTTAGTCGATTCAACATGAAATTCATGGATTAATTTTATAAAGTAGGATAAGATTTATACTTATAAGTAAAACTAGGGTTTTTGGACTCAATGGGTGAAAGGGACCCATTGATGAATACCCACATACCTTAATAGATAGTTTCTTAAAGATTTCTTGGAGATTTCTTAAACTCTTGATTTATTGAAGAAAGAACTTGGGTTTTATTCTTGGGAGAAGAGGAGGGTTTCTTGAGAGTAATTTTGAGTGAAAGGGCAAGTAATGCCCTTTTAGAAGTCCTAAATCGTGTTAAGGATGAATTGGGTTGAGGAAAATGACTCAAATGCCCCTTAGTTTAATGACTAAGGAGCTGGACGGAATATCACTAGGGCGCCGCGACCCCTAGTTTGGAGGAGCAAGTGGCGCGCCGTGGTTTTCAGTTCGGTGGAGCTAGCCCCACTCCACGATACCTAGTCCGGCCAAGCAAACCCCTCATCATGGGCTTATTGCGGGGGATCTTCTGCTTTTATTTTTCAAACATGCCCCAACGCCTATCTAAAAATTCTGAAACTCCTCCGATACATACCTTTAACAACTCCAAATATGAATCAACTCAAAAATCAACGTCTCGAGGTCGAAAAGACCAAAATAAAAGATTTGTGAAGTTTAGGGGTCTTGAAAATAACTAAGTACTCAACACTTAGTGAAAAATATCAAGCCTTGAACTCCTTAAGCTTGCAACTATAAGCTGAAACGAGCTTAGAATTTATGGGGTATTACAGCTATCTTCAATCTTAGCAGCTTTCTAAAGTGTTCTTTGTGATATATCTGAAGACTAGACGTATAAAATTAATTTATCTTATTAGCTTGATCTATTTTCTCTTTTTCAGCACATTAATGTTTTGTTATATTACTTGAGGAAGAAAGCTAAATATGGTGTTAAATTGCCAATCAGATTCGCCACAATTAATTTTTTTATTTACTCTCAAGGTTATGTCACTGTATGATTTTTGGATTGATAATAACATGGATTATGGAGTACTCTATGATAATCATGAGATTTTAGCATATATTCTTGAATTTTACATGTCATGTAATGATCCTTTACATACAGTTGATCATATTCTGATTTCTATATGCATTGAAGAACATTGGATTTTAGTAATTCTCTCTTTCAAAGATAGAATTATCCATGTTTATGATTCTATGATAGGTACGAGGCATGATGAGAAAATACGATCAGCTATTGAGTCTTTTGCCATTTTGATTTCTTTCTATCTTTCTAGTACAAAATTTTATATATAAAAAAAAAAAAGAAACAAGATTTGAATGTCAATCAACCCCCTTATTCCGATAAATTACCTCTTCAACCTTTGAACATACACTTTGTTGTGGTATGTTGCATAAGTGTCTTTTATAATCTTTAATTGTTTATAATTAAATTGAATTTCTCAATTCTTTGTTTAAGCATAATAATTTGATTGTTAATTTATACTTGATCTCATTTGTTGAATATTTCATTCACAATATTCAAATTTCTAAAAATGACTTTAATGTATGTCAACATCGACATAAATTGGCATGTTTATTGTGGCATTATGGGTGTATGAAGTAATTGAAAGACGCTAAAAGTGAATCAGAGTTCTTAAAATGTATTTTCAAGATATGAAAGATGTAAAAGAAAAAAATTCGACTCCTACTGTTATTTCTTACCTTGTCCCTTTTTGAATACTTTTTATTTTGGTCATGTTTTGTATATATGAACATATTAAATTTGCTTTCTGAAATCTATTTTGCAAACTTTCTATGAATCTTCATTTTTTTTGTATTATAAACTTTGTTAATTTAATAGTACTTTCATTTACATTAATTACTTGCTAGTTTTTTGAATATTAAATATTAAATAGCATCACTTCATGTGATGTAGTGTAAATAATTATTAGTTGATTGAACTTTTTCGTATACAACGTCCTGAAGTGTGTGCTCGTGTTCATCTTAAAAAACTTATTATTATAATTTTATGATATTATGAAGTTACATGAAATTTAAAATTTATATTTTAAGAAGTCGTTTAATTACAAGATACTTTTCAATCTTCAATTGTTCTATATCCAAAATAACATTGTTGTTCATAATGTTGCAGATGGAATGTACATATAAAAATGTGTGAATGCAAATTGAGAAAAATAACATCATTGTATACATAAAAAAACACAGTCTCCTAATAATTAAGGTTTATAAACTTAATAAAAGACAATAACAATTAATTAATAAAATACATACATACATACATATATATATATATATATATATATATATATATATACACTTGTCTATGGGCATATTTCTACATATACTTACATTGTGACCCTCTTCTCGACGTCTTCCACGTGAAGAATTATAAATCTTTTCTTTCTTTTTCAATATTTTTGTTCATTCAATACACTTGAAAGTACCTTCAAAGAAGTCTCATCTGGTATAGGATTGACTGGGATCTCATATGTCTTCTTCATTGCTGCAATGGTATAGTAAAAGAAACAATAATCTTCACCTTTTAGGCCAAAGCATGCGATCATAATACAACATCTAGTTGAAAGCGTCTACATGTATATATTCGCTTTTTAATACGTACAATAAAGGTCCTCTCTTTATGTGTAACTGTATGTAAGTAATCATTTGAAGGCCTCACCTGTACAAAAAAAAAGATCTTATCATTGTAAAAATACAATATGTATACCAAATAAATTATCTAAAATAGCTTCTACAAGAAATAAAAAATTTTACCGTTATATATTGTGCTTCTTTAAAATTTGCAGCAAGGATTTTTTTCATATTTTCAGTTAATTTGGTACATTTTTCTTTTGCCTCTTTCATGTTATTGTAACTTCATTTTATCTTTGAAATTTACATTTGTTCGAACAAATTCTTCACGAAAATATCTCTTGCCTCTTCGGTTGCTGAATTTACTGACTCGCCAATGTTTGAGGTCATTATCATTATTCTATTTACAGTAGAATGCGCTCTTGCTTATTTATGATATTCGATATCAAATAGTTACTCCTTTACTCTCTTATCATTTTTTTCACTTCTTTCATGTAGTGATTAAATTCTTCCACAGTATACGCATTGATCATTGTATAAAAAAAATTTTGTATCTGTAGTTGATTCCTCCTATGATTTTTTATGTTATTTTAAAGGTGTCACATACAAATGTAGTAAGAAATCCCTGGATACACTATTGATATAGCCCTTAATATGCCTTAATGTTTGTCAGATACAAAATACATTCTTTTTCTAACACCAATTGCTTCTTTTAATCTTTTGAGAAATCACTTTCAAGAAGCATTATTATTTGAATCAATAATTGCATATATAATTGATAAAATATGTCCTTCAAAAATTAACAAATTTAGATGATGTTATTCAAATATTTAATCTCAATTATAAGAATAAATAAAAATAAAAAATTTAATGCAGTGACAATGTAAGATTGCAAATTAAATTTACAATGTAAAATTACTTTTAACATGTAAGTTAAGTTTTATATAATAAAATTAACAGGTTTTGATATTACCTCCAGCGTCCTGACAGCTAGCAATTAAAAATGTTCCTCTGTAACATGCTTTTAAAAAGCTACCATCAACTATCACAACTGGCCTGCATTATTTCCAACCTTTTATCGAAGAATTTAATGCGGCTAAAGCATACATGAAATTTTCTTCCGTCGTTTTACTCAAGCTAACAATTGAACCTGAATTAGTTTATTTTAGCATAAATGGGTAGCTGGATAATTTGGCATATGAAACACCAGGATCTCCCTGCAATATTTTAAGTTCCTTATTTTTGAATCTATGCGCCTTCCAGTAACTCAACTTTAAGCCATAAAGTCGCTTCATGTCCCTTTGAATGTTTCTGGCATTGTATACAATTTTTGAATCATCTAGTGTGTCCACTATCATTCTTTCAATTACCGTTGATGTGGCTACACACTGAGTACCTAATCTGCATTGTACAGAACAAGTGAGTACATCAACGAATTTTCTTACTACGAAGATTGTTGAGTTGGGCAAGGTAGAACATTTGAATAATCAACCGCAATCCTTACTAACACACTTAAAAGTATATCTGGGCAATTGAAAAATAAATGATAAATAAGCATATACTAGAAAAACAAGAAGTTCACATTACATTTTTATATTTACATTACATTTTTATATTTATTTCTTGCTCGTTATATAATGAAATTTTTACATTTAAACTTGCAATGTATATGCATACTATTTTCATTGCAAAATGTTAGAACAAAGTAAAGTGAATTAAGTTCTTTTACATTGTTGTTAATTACATTCACTTCAATTTTTAAACAATTAAGCATTTATCTTCTGTTTTTTAAACAACATATACCTATAAGCAGTTTTTAAATCTGTTATTTTAAAAAATATAACAGATTAACAAATTACCTTACATGTATACATCTTCTCATAACAATATTTATTTAAATTTTGTCAAATTTAATATATAGTCATACCTAGGGGAACTTGATCATTCCACCCTGTATTGAAATTTATCTCGCAGTGCATAATTCTAAATGGTACTCTTCAAAATCTCTTTTTTCTTATAACGTTGCCCTTCTGCGGGAATTATATCATTATCACAATCTATAATTTCTCCATTTCTAAAAAGATCGTCTTCACGATCACCCGCTTCATTGTTATCAAGTAACAGATTATAGTTGATATTGAGACTGATGCGGTTAGAGTAATTTGAGGTAATGTTAATTCTATTCTCATATCCATCAATCAGAAGCACACTATAAATATCTATAGGCTTTCAAATTCTCCACAAGGGATAATCCTTAAAATTGAGATTTTCTTTTTTCATCTCTATGTATACTTATAATCCCATAGTACTGCGTATCACCAATGATTTTGAATCTTGATCAATTTTATATCAAACTTCTAAAGAATTGAGATTTGTATTTACTTTCAGATGATCAACAATAATCTGAATGAATTCCTTATAATTAATACCTATATTTATGACAATTCCTTCAATTTCATAATTTTCAAATTTGTTGTTAATATTTCATTCTCCACTGTAGTGAATTCAAAGAGCCAGAAAAGACATATTTTCTAATTGTTCTCTATTTTTTCTCTCAAAAATAGATTATCCCTTTGAATTTGTGTTTCTGTTTAGCACCTTATAAAAGTCTTAAGTAAAGCATAGTGGGATACAACTAAAACGCACTTTTAGGATAAGTATTATGTGTGTAATTTTTTTTTTAAAAAAAAATTAATGATTTTACAGCTAATTACTAATTAATAGAAGTTAAATTTAAATTAATTGCTAATTAATGTCAATAAATTTAGGCTCATTTTTTGCCAATTATATTAAGGAAAAAGGACATAAATGTCACTTCAGATCAAACAAATTCCACGAAAATGGCTATGGAATTTAAATTTTCCTTTTTAGCCATTTCAATTTTCTGGCTTGTTCTATACAGTTTCTACACACCTTCTATACAGTTTCTATACATATATGGTATACATAAATATTCTATACGAAAATTATATAATTTCGATACACAATTTATACAATAACTGTACATTTTTTCTTACACATTTTATGCAACAATTATATAATTTTTATACACTTTCTATATATTTTTATATATATTTTATACATATGCATAATTGATAGAACTATATAATTTCTATACATATATCTTATATAGATACATATTCTATATAACAATTATACCATTTTTATATAATTATATTTAATTATTATTTTTAAACAACTAAAAAAGCAGAATGTTTTTCAGTTAAAAATTTGTAGCCAAAAAAACTGAAAATATTTTTAGAAAATGACAGAATGACCCAAGTTGAAAACTGTATCAGTATTGTATATGGACTGTATTAATATAATATATAAACTGTATCTGAACTAAAATGGCCCAAATTGAGAAAGAATAGAAAATGACTATTATGTGGCATTAATACACCCAACAGAACATTTTATGTCCATAGGCCCAAACTTGAGCTATTTTTTTAAAAAAGAGCTATATCATGTCTTTTTTCCTTATATTAAAGAGAAAACTATCCACTATACAATTATTAGATTGAAAATTATAATTTTTAGCAATACTTTTAGATAATTGCATTAATAACTTTTTATTGCAAGTTATAACAACATTTTAAAATATATATTATTTTTATTTTATTTTCAAAATTTGGTATTTAATTTTATATATTAAAATTAGTTTCATATTTATAGAATTGTAATCAATCTTCTCCTTCAATAGTGTATTTATAGGATTGTAATCAATCTTCTCTCCCTATTTTTCCTCCATCCTATTCTATATTTTTTTCACATATATTTTTCTCAAAATCAATAAAAATCCTCCATAGATAATCACAAATTTCATCCTTTTTATCACAAATTTTTCTTAATTCTTCTATTGTTGAAGAACCAGATGTATTGCCATTTTTTTTAATAAATCTTTATTTATTTTTTTTAAAGTATGAAAGATGGCAATGCTCTGTGTTCATTCAACCTAAATTTAATAGAATCTTGATCAAAGAGATAAGCACATGGTGTATGGAATAGATATATAAACTTGTATCACCTAAATTGAATATCACAATCCATAGATACCAGTTTATATATATATATATTACAAACACATTCTAAAGTATATCTACTTAATTAAATATCACAATTCATAGAGTTTGTAAATAGCTTGATATTAAAAAAAAAAAGATTAAGTAAAACAATTTGTATATCTATTCCATTCATAAAAAATATAAAATTTAGCACTCGTATATAAGTATCATCCTGGCTTAATTCAATATCATTTTCATTCACTAAAAACATTAGCAATTGTCAAATTCATAAAACTCGTTTCATACAAATGTGACGTATACAAAACTTCATCAATATCAATTTTAATATCAATTCCACACCTTGAGAACTCAAAAAACAAAAATTACGTAAGTATGAAATGAGTATATTAACTGACTTCAATGAACTTTATCAAACTAATTCATGAATATCGTATTATGTATTATTTTCATATACTAAATACAATTATAAGAATACATCATTTGTATGCAGAATTTTATATATCAATTTAATAAATTGAGACTCCCAAAATTAAAAATCATTTAAAATATGACTTTTATTATTTATAAACTGATTTCAATTTAATCGTTTAAAATAATTCATGATATTAGATTGTAAAATTTTCACGGATTAAAAATACCGGTCACATTTCATCATCCTCCGTGCATCCCAAGTAGAGGATGTAAACTATCATCATCTTTTTTAATTCAGATTCTAAAAAAAGTCTTATACTAATATTATTTTAGAAGAAGAAGGAAACAAATATGTAGAAGTAATTTAAAAGAAAACAGTGAAGAAGAAAAAGAAAAGATCAATGTTTTGATAATGAAGATTTGAGGGAAAAAAAAAACGATATGTTGTTAATGAAGGGGAGAACCGTTTGTGAGGAAAAAAGGGGATGATTGATATCCTGATAATAACTGCATATCTTTTTTAATGGGTAGGAAATCTTTTTTTCCTTATATGTAATTTATATTTCTTCTTTATATTAATTAAAAAGATTTTCTTAAAATCATTTTTTGCTATAACTTGCAAAGTTAAAAATATTGTTACAAATTACAATTTTCAATCTAAGGAGTGTTATACGAGTTTTTTTTTTACCTATATTAAATAGAAAAATTACTCAAAACAATACCTTAACTTTTCATTATTACATAAAATTTCATCCCACTAAACTAATTACAAAAATCCCTTCTAACTCATAAAAATAGCTTATTGTCAGATACATCACAATTCACTCCTATTACTTCACCTATTGCGCCGCAAATCTCGCCCAAAATTCAAGCAATGTAGCCGGCTATTTTCTAAGTAAAACTTTTGATTGTTTTAATACAATTTCTATAAATTAATTTTCGTTCATCTGTTGGATTATTATGCATCAAAATATATTTTACTCTTCAACAATGTATCATATAAGCTAATTGTTGCTTTATAACTTAATGTAAATTATATAATGTATCAAATATTTTCAAAAATAAGTCAAGTATAATGCAAACTTAATTACAGAGATATATCTCAACCAAAATAATATAATGTATCATAAACTTAAATTAACAATACAATAGTAGATATAATATTATTGTATTTGCATATAAAGTAATGTATCATAAGATATTTAGCTTTTAATATAATGTATCAGATAATTTTTACGCATATAAAATATTAAGCAAATTAAATATAATAATGTATTAGTAACCACAAATAAATGTAATGTATCATGAATTGTAGTGTATCATGAACTCAATGTTATTAAATGAGATATTTGTTATCATAATACAATATATCAGAAGTTTTTACATAATAGGAAAACTTATGATATTTGTTATCATAAGTTATTAAATGATGTATATTATGTAATTTAAATAATAATTTCTTTAATTAAGCGCATTAATTGCTCAATAGTAGACTTAATTATCGTTTCTTTCCATTTTAACCACAATTAAAGATTTATTGATGTATCATGACGTTAACTAATGTATCATATCTGAAATTTTATGTAATATTTATAAAAGTAGGGAGTAGGGGTGTTCAAAAACCAAACCGACCGATAAATCGAACCGATAAAAATGTCATTGGTTTATTGTTATTGGGTTATTGGGTTAACAGTTTGTTAATGATTTTATTAAAAAAAATTATTGGGTTATTAGTTCGGTTCTATTTTTTCTTTTTGGGTTATTGAGTAAACCGATAACTCAATAAGAATATATATATATATATATATATATATATATATGACTTATTATATATTTCTCTTAATTTCTATCAATTAACAACGGGTGAATCTCAAAAATGGACTCAATCTGGGGTGACTTTCAAATTTTAGCCCCAAATAAAAAAGCTTTCTCAAAATAGTCTTTACCTATTAACTAATATTTTTTTGGACAAAATTGCCCCTAATCAATGGAGTAAATTACATAAATGATCCTTATAATGCATAACAACTCTATATTTATATCTTTCAACTTTTTTTTCTCTTTTTAATGTTACTTTGATTTTTAGTTTTTCTTTTCTCTTTTTATTTTTAATTTTCTCAACCCTTACTAATTTCCTTTTTTCCTCTCAACTTCTTTTTTTTCTTTTTTCTTTTATATTATTTTTATATTTTATTTTTTTTCCTCTTTCTTTTTGTTCTTTTTAGTTTTTCTCAATCCTTACTTTTTTTCCTTTACACCTTTCAACGTCTACTTTTACAAAAAAAAACTTTTTTATTTTTCTTCGATTCTTTTCTTTTTAAATTTTTTTCGACCTTTATTTTTATTTAATCTTTCCTTTTTTAACCAACCTTTATTTTTTTTTCCTATTCTCTCTCAACTTTCACATTTTCTTTGAATTTTATTTTTTAAATATTTTTCTTCATTTTCTTCTTTTTCTGCAATTTTATTATTTTTGTTCTTTTCTTCGATTTCTTCAATTCAAGTTACATCTCATGAGCAAGAGTTGACACTATCACATTATAAAGGCAAGACTTATGACTTTTGAACAATAAGCTACGTTTCATGGGCAAGAGTTGACATTACTACATTGTAGAAGCAAGTCTTATGACTTTCAAACAACAAGTTATGTTTCATGGGTAAGAGTCGATACTATCACATTGTATTTTGATTTATGAGATGTTTTAAAACTCTTACCTTAGAGGCAAGACTTAGTTCAAAGGCTTTCAAATAACAAATTATGTTTCATAGGCAAGAGTCAACACTACCACATTGTATTTTGATTCATGGGATGTTCTACAACTATTGTCTTAGAGGCGAGACTTAACTCAAGGACTTTCAAACAACAAATTATGCCCCACGGGCAAGAGTTGACTCTACCACGTTAATTCTTCATTTATGAGATGTTCTACAACTATTACCTTAGAGGCAAGACTTAGCTCAAGGACTTTCAAACTACAAATTATGCCCCACAAGCAAGAGTTGACACTACCACATTATATTTTTATTTATGAGATGTTCTACAACTCTTGCCTTAGAGGCAAGACTAAATTAGCTCAAGAACTTTCAAACTATAAATTAAGCCCCACAGGCAAGAGTCTACACTATCACATTATGTCTTCATTTATGAGATGTTCTAAAACTCTTGCCTTAGAGGCAAGACTTAATTAGCTCAAAGACTTTCAAACTATAAATTATGCCCCACGGGCAAGAGTTGACTCTACCACGTTATGTCTTCATTTATGAGATGTTCTACAACTATTGCCTTAGGGGAGAGACTTAATTACCTCAAGGACTTTGAAACTATAAATTATGCCCCACGGACAAGAGTTGACACTACTAAGTTATGTTTTCATTTATGAGATATTCTACAACTCTTACCTTAGAGGTAAGACTTAATTAGCTCAGGGACTTTCAAACTATAAATTATGCCCCACGGGCAAGAGTTGACTCTACCACGTTATTTTTTCATTTATGAGATGTTCTAAAACTATTTCCTTAGAGGCAAGACTTGGCTCAAGGACTTTCAAACTATAAATTAAGCCCCACAGGCAAGAGTCGACACTATCACATTATGTCTTCATTTATGAGATGTTCTAAAACTCTTGCCTTAGAGGCAAGACTTAATTAGCTCAAAGACTTTCAAACTATAAATTATGCCCCATGGGCAAGAGTTGACTCTACCACGTTATGTTTTCATTTATGAGATGTTCTACAACTATTGCCCTAGAGGCAAGACTTAGCTCAAGGACTTTCAAACTATAAATTATGCCCCACGGGCAAGAGTTGACACTTCCATGTTATGTTTTCATTTATGAGATGTTCTACAACTCTTACCTTAGAGGCAAGACTTAATTAGCTCAAGGACTTTCAAACTATAAATTATACCCCACGGGCAAGAGTTGACTCTACCACGTTATGTTTTTATTTATGAGATGTTCTACAACTATTGCCTTAGAGGCAAGACTTGACTTAAGGACTTTCAAATTACAAATTATGCCCCACGGATTATACCTTTGCGGATTATTCAATTTTTTATTTATTAGCAAAATATAATAGAATTTGGGAAAAAAGAAAAAAATGATCAAACAATATAGAGAAATAAAAAAAAATTAAGAAAAAAAAAGGAAAGAAAAAAATAAAGATCAAGAAAAAAAGAAGAATTAAAAAAATTGAGAAAACAAAAAGGAGAGGAAAAATAAAAATAAAGTTTGAGAAAAATGAGGAAAAAAAATAAAACTAAAAAGAAAAAGGAGATAAAAAAATAGAGAAATAAAAGAAAGAGTGAGGGAAAAAAAAGCAAGAAAAAAATAAAGATTAAGAAAAAAACGAAGAATTAAAAAATTGTGAAAATAAAAAATGAGAAGAAAAACTAAAAATAAAGTTTGAGAAAAATGAGAGATAAAGAAGAGAACTGATAAAACTAAAATAAAAGAAAAATAAAGGTTAAAGACAAATGAATTAAAAAAAAAAGAAATAGATAATGCTTGAGAAAAAAATAAAGGTTGAGACAAATGAATTAAAACATGAAAATAAAATTAAAGGAAAAAATAAAAAGTGAAAATAATAAAAAATAGAATAATAAAATTCAAGAAAAAAATAAAAAATAAAAATAATAAAAAATAAAATAATAAATTCAAGGAAAAAATAAAAAGTGAAAATAATAAAAAATAAAATTTGAGAGACAAATAAGTATGTATTATGAAACAAGAAAGAATAAAAAAGACGAGTAGAGAGAATAGAGAGAATAATTCTTATTTCTTCTCTTGAGGGATGAGAGATTATAAGATTGTCAATACAATGAATAAAACCCCTCTATTTATAGAGAAAATTTACTCATAGTCTGAGTAAAAGACGGATGCTTCAAATCCTAATAGATATCAAAGTAGATCTTGATAGACATTCACTATAATGTAAATATATTTATAACACTCCCCATTGAATGTCTAGATAGATAATGTGACTCGATAAAACCTTACTAGAAAAAAACCAATGGGAAAAAAATCTAGTGAAGAAAAAAGAGTATACATCTCTAACAATACGCATATAGGCTGCCTCATTAAAAACCTTACAAGAAAAATTCGGTGGGACAAAACCTTGAAAGGGAAAAAGAGTACAACACGTATTTGCTCCTCCTAATGAGAACATCCTTGAACTTTTGCATCCCGATCTTGTTCAGCATCTTCTTGAAAGTTGCAATAGGAGAAGATTTGGTGAATAAATCAGTCACATTATCAGTTGAACGAATCTGTTGCATGTTAATATCATCATTCTTTTGTAGCTCATGTATGTAGAAAAGCTTTGACAAAATGTTTTTCGTTCTATCTCCATTTAAGAATCCTCCCTTAAGATGTGCTATGTATGCTGAATTATCTCTGTATAAAATTGTGGGTAGATTATCATATTTCACACCACATTTTTCTCGAATGAGATGTATCGTGGACCTCAACCATACACATTCTCGGCTTGCTTTATGAATAGCTATTATCTCAACATGATTCAATGAAGTGGCTACGATATACTACTTTGTATATCTCCAAGATATGGCAGTACCACCACATATGAAAAATAGCCTATTTGAGATCGAGCTTTATGCGGGTCAGATAAGTACCCAACATCAGCATGATCAATAAGATCGGAACTGCAATCTTTAGAATAAAACAAGCTCATGTGTTTTATCCCATTTTAATGTCTCATAGTAGGAGCAGAAATATACCTTGCTAACAAATTAACTGAAAAGGTTATAGGCCTTGTAGTATTTATAAGGTACATGAGTGCATCAATTACACTAAGATATGATACTTCATAACCAATCCAATTCGATATATTTTGAATTTCAGCAAATAATCTATTGCTTTGAAAACTCTCCAAGAGTTCCAATGATGTTCAAACAATAAGCTTATACAATATAAGGATTATACATAAGTTTCCCAGAAACTTTTATATGCTTCAAGCAGTTTGAATCCTTAAAAGTTTTCGTATAAGTTTTGTCAAGTGACAATATTCAACATTTCATGAGTGACATCTTCAAGTGTCTAGACTGCAAATCAAATAAGTTTTACGCTTACCAAAATGCATCCTTTCATGTCATTTGATAAATGTTTCTATGTCAGCATACTTAAATAAACGTAGAATTCAGATCCCCATAATGTTTCACAATATTGTGCCAATATTGTGTCAAAGATATTGATGATATATCATTTTGTATCGGTTCACAATGCAACATAACATTTGAGATCTCATCACTTCATTATTTTCAGTTACATGAACGTCTCATAAGGTTTCATGAAGTGTTATGTCGTAGGCTCTTCAAGAGCTCATTGCCTTCTTATTATGATTATTTGCTCCTTATTTTTCAAGGACTGTTTCATTTACAACCGATTAGTCTACCACGCTTCACGCATGCATAGACTTTGTCCTTTAAGAATACAAAATAAGAGTACGTGTGCTTAATATGAGATTCTTTCAGCATTTGACTTGAATTATCTTTTGGATGAGGATATGGTGATAATTCCTAACATATTTCATAGCGCTTATAATCTCCCCCTTATGTTAGAAAAACTAGCATACATCCTCTACTTCTTTGAGGAATCCATTTTTGTGCATTATAGTATATTCATTAATCGAATACCGCACATCAAAATTATTAGATGGAATAATTGGTTTCCGACCTTGAACCAATTGAGAGGGAAGAAATAATCATAATTTATTGGTCTAATGCATACAAATGCTATTGCAATATATCATATTTTAGACCAATACATGAAATTTTATTCTCATTAATAATGGTTTAGCCATTTATCGAAGGTATTCAATGCCAAATCATCATCATCAAGATAACTTTCTTGGTTGCATAATTTGAAAATTATGTTCTTAACTCAATTTTATTGAGCAAACAACTTTATGAATGTCAAACTGCAGGTTGACAATGAATGTACATGTGATCATCTTATTGATGCATCTTTTCAATATATCACACGATAGATGAACGGGCCTTTATTCACTTTTTTATAATTTTCAGATTTGAAGGGATCCAATCCCAATATTAGTTGGTCCAACCAACTTATCATGAGAACAAACGACACAAACAATTTTTGAAGAATCTTTTAGTTCTTCAATATATGCACATCTTCGAGATGTCACAATCGTTCATATCAATTTATGAACTTTTATTCTAGTAAACTCCAAGTTTACCATGACATGTATTTTTTCTTTAGTAAATTTCAAATTTACTAGTACATGAATAAATTTTAGATTTACTACTTTAGAAGTAGATTTCAAAATTATTCAACCTCTTTCGGAGGTAAGTTGTGATACAATCACAATCAAGTGCACGTTTGCATTAATAATTTTCTCATTCCCCAGGAATGGAATATAATCGTGCCTTAAGCCTATCAAATTATGATAGTTTATAACCTCTTTCAAATTTTGCTACTTCAGAAGCAAATCGAGGCATACGTATGATGTAGAGAATTTTTCTCTAGCATATCTTATAATCATATAAGCGTGTGAAAATATCATCACTTTTTATGATTATTATCATATTATCCCTCCACGCGTATATTCGTACATTCAATTACTTGTCTTCTTTCAAACATATTATGCACTGCTACCACATACACCTCAAGAATAAAGTAAGTTGTCATATTTCAGACTTATCATATATTGTTACCACATTCAGTTCATGGAATGGAGCATATTCAATGAGTCGAATTTCATGACTTTTCATCAAACAGTCATTATTTTGCCTTAGCCATCACAATATCATCAATATGGTGTATTGAGATTCAAACTCAATATTTGATCTATATAAAGGCGTTTTAGGCATGAATTGATGGGACTTGAACCCAACATATTATCAGCCTTTCTGATAATATTGTTCTTGAGGAATAAATTTAAAATATAAATGGTTCCAAATCAATTATTTTTTCTCAAATTCAATAATAATTATATTAGTAGTAGCAAAAAAAAGATAACATATAGAATTACTAACCTTGAAATCCTTCAGATTTACAATCTCACCTTGTTTGGCAAAGTCTAGTGCTAATAACGTGCTATGAAACAAGAAAGAATAAAAAAGAAGAGTATAGAGAGTAATTCTTATTTCTTCTCTTGAGGGATGAGAGATCACAAGATTGTCAATACAATGAACAAAACCTCTCTATTTATAGGGGAAATTTACTCCTAGTCTGAGTAAAAGACGGATGCTTCAAATCCTAATAGATATCAAAGTAGATCTTGATAGACATTCACTATAATATAAATACATTTATAACAGTATGAAAAATTTAAAAATATATTTGAGGTTTAGAGGGCCAAAAATGGTACTTGTATTATACTTAAAAAGTAAGGAAGATTATTCTTTAAAGACATTTCTTATTGGAGTCAAATATCTAAAGCCACCCATATTTGGGTCTATGACATGCAATTTCCTGGTTAACAAACCTATTATTTAAATTATACAAACTCTTAATTTCTCGTAACAATATTTAGTTCAAACTTGAAGATTCTTGTAAATTAAAACACATTATGTATGATTTTTGGTTGCAACTAAGATTTTTTTTTCAATGTTAGTTATTACTATTTCTATTTTATGAGCATTTTCTTATCAGTTAAATCAAAAATTGAACCGTTAAACCTATAAACTGAAAATCGATAAAAAGTATCTTATTGATTTGATTATTGGTTTAATATATTTAAAATTCAAAAACTGATAAATCGAATTGATAATATATAAAACCGAATCGAACTGTACTGACCAATGCACACCTCTAATAGGGAGAGAGTAATTAGGTAGTAAACTGTTGGGATTTATATTGTTTATCCATATTAAATAGTGGCATGCATACGTCAATTCCTCCGTAATTAATTGGGTGGCCCAATGATTTAAGGGAAGCCCAAGTTGAATTCAGAGTTACAACCCTAAGATCGGTTACACTTGCCTTTGCATCTATCTTTGCTTCTCCATCCTTGTGCATCCGTTTCTCTCATCAAGTCTTCAGTGATCCCTACATCTCGGTGAGTTCTCTCTCGCTGCATTCCCTTTTCCCTATACGTTTACTAATTCAAATTTACTTACTTTGGTTACGTGCCCATATTCAATATGTTCTGGTGAATGTTCAGTCACATTCACGACTTTAAGTCAGTCAGTACCGATTAATCTATGTTCAGGCGTACATAAATTTAACTTCTTTATAATGTTCAACTTATATGTATATATACCTTTATGTGGTGATCTCTTTAGTTTCAAATTGCTGATATTATGGTTTATTAGTTGAAAAGATAACATTGCTACCTGATTTTCGAAAAATCCATTTATAACTGCTAAGTATTACCAACCAATGATGAGCTATTGAAAAGGGACGATATTTCGGTCGTATCGAAGTAGTTTTTTTTTTTTTTCAGGTAGGCAGCTTGATTTGTTAGTGTACAGATGCATATATAGATGGAGAGCTAAACCTAGTGCCTAAAGATTGGGATTTGTTGGACAAGTGTTGTTGATGTTGTATTGTTGTATTATTGCAGAAAGGCGCAATGGCTGTTGCATTCAGCAACCTCAACTCTGATTCTGGCCTCAAGAAGCTTGATGAGTACCTGCTCACCCGCAGTTACATCACCGGGTACCAAGCCTCCAAGGATGACATCACTGTGTATTCATTTCTAGCAAAACTCCCATCACCTGCATATGTTAATGCATCTAGGTGGTATAAGCACATTGATGCACTTTTGAGAATCCCGTAAGTCCAGGACCTCATTCACTTTGTATTTTCCTTTGATTATATCATTGGTAGTTTTAGCTGAATATCATATTCTTGCAGTGGTGTATCTGGCGAAGGCGCTGGTGTTACCGTAGAGGGGTCTGCTTCCATCACTGAGGCTGTGGCAACTCCTCCTGCTGCTGACAATAAAGTGTGAGACATTTATATTGTCTGAATTGATATTTAATTTATGTTGCCTTCTTATTCTTTTTGCTGCTGTTTGGATTGCGTCACACACTGAATTTTCTTTTTTGTCAGCAATGCCATGTAAAATTGTGAGTTGACTTTTGCAAGTGAAATAATCTTCTCTCCTTTGATTAACTGGTCTCTAGGCCCCAGCTGCTGAAGAAGAAGATGACGATGACGTTGACCTATTTGGTGAGGAAACTGAAGAGGAAAAGAAGGCTGCTGAAGAACGTGCTGCGGCCCTGAAGGCTTCAGGGAAGAAGAAAGAATGTAAGTTTGTACTGTAATATCCTGACTAAAATTTTCAATATCAGCTTTGATTTAAGAACTTGGAATAATATGTGATGTTGCTTGCTTAGTTAGTAGCTTCATTTTGGACTTCTTTACCTTCTCATAACTAACCAAGTGAAAGACTTAGAGGAGAAGCTTGCGGAAACTTTGAAGTTCATAACGAGCATAGACTGACATTGCTTTTGATCTTGTTTGACTTCAGCTGGAAAGTCCTCAGTTCTCATGGATGTCAAGCCATGGGATGATGAGACCGATATGAAAAAGCTTGAAGAAGCTGTTCGAGGTGTTCAGATGGAAGGATTGACTTGGGGAGCAGGTGAGTTTTTGTTCTTTGTTCTTTGTTCTATTGAGTTGAGTTTTACTTTAACCTGAAGTGTTGGGAGAAAATTGCTTTTTCATCATTCGTATCCCTTTTAGCTTTTCTTTCTTGAATGGCCGTGTCCTATTCCATCAGTCCACTGATTGTCTTGAAAAGTTGTTAAAATGTTGGTGTTGTTGACAAGCATAATTGTGGTTTCATTTCCAGCTAAACTTGTTCCTGTTGGATATGGTATAAAGAAGCTGCAAATTATGCTTACCATTGTGGATGACTTGGTCTCTGTGGATGATCTCATTGAGAATTATCTGACTGTTGAGCCTATCAATGAGTATGTTCAGAGCTGTGACATCGTTGCTTTCAACAAGATATGTAAGTAGATGATAAGTTTTTGGAGTATTAAGTTCCATTTCATATATATCATACATGTCATGTTATTTTTAGTTCTTCTGTTGATCATCTGATCTGCTTGTTACAGGAATTATGTTGCTCCGAAGTTTTGATGGAAATGGGTGGCTATTGGTAGTTCTTTGTTAGCTTCTCTTCGTGCATCTTTTTTCCCCTTGTCAAAAGGGTGTTACTTGATAATGCATCTGTTTCGCTCCTTGTTTGGAAGAAAATTTACTTGTATGAGTATCGGTTTTGAAAAACCTTCACATTGCTGTCGCTGGTTCTCTTCATTCACAACAGTTTTATATATACTATTGTTGAATGCACCACCGCAATTCTATAAGACATTCATGGCATCATTTACTTTTACTACTATTATAGAATCGCCAGTAGCAGGCAGCTGACTGTAAATCCACCAAGTCCCAGAACGTGTTTAAAATTTATCTAACAAATTCCATCATGAGTTTTAACTCGAATTAGAGCTTCGTTATACATGGGCATAAGTATACAATACGTCAAGTACATTGCTGGTGACCAAGAAATTGAGACTGAAAAAAATTGTAGGGTGACAATAAAAATACTATACTTTTTGCAGGACATGATCACATGAAGGATGTGTAGTTAATTTGGCAGCAGGGCTGAAATCACTGAAAAAGTACCAAGCTGGTTATAGGCAAGCTGGCTCGAATTTGAAGTGGAGGGTTTATTGGGTTCCACATTAGCTTCTTCAAGCCATAGAAATTGAAGTGGAGGGTTTATTGGGTTCCACATTAGCTTCCACATTAGAAGTCCTTTATCTCCCTTTCAATTCAGAAATAAAAAAATCCTTTACATCTCTTGCAACCATAACAAGTAATTGGAAGCTAATGAGTTTATACACATAACGAATATTAGGGCTAGTTGCACCTACGCAATCCATATGGAAAAAGTATTGAAAGTAGAAATGGGTGATATGCTACGAATTTCTCATTGTCATTTGGTTGGTGGTTAACCTCAGACAGTGTTGATTCACCTTTGTCAAAAGGATCACCTCTGCAAAGTGGAGTGTATTGATGAATAACTTTTACTATGGTATGATAAAACTTTAGAACAGTTTTGCTATTCTTATCTAAACAAGAAGCGTATAAAAACTGTTATACAGGGTATACCAAAGACAAAGTAGAACAAAAATCACCAGAGAGCTATGTCAGATTCTTCTTTGCAGTGAAATGACTTCAAAACTTATTCTGTTTTCTTTCCAAATGACAAAACAATTAAAAACAGAATTTGCTTTAATTAGCGAGTAAGATGAGATTCTAACAGAGTTTTGTGTTCCAAAAAGTAAAGAAACGGTCGTTATATATAGATGAAGTACTTTGCAGTCCGAGATATCTCCATTTGGACTCGACAAACATTCGTTAGTCATTTCATCTCTCGTGCAACATGCCAAACCAATTTTGATTCAACTTTGTTAAAAAGATGACAAAAATCATGCTTTAATTTCTATATAAATCATAATAAAAATCAATAGTTCATTTAGATAAGAATATCACCAACGATCTGTTCCTTTCCCAAGAACAGGACGTTTAGAAAGAAAGTAAATGAGGAGCAACCATCACTTTGGAAGAGTAATAGGGGACATTAAGGAAATTTAAAGTAAATCCAAATAGTAAAGAAGACTATATTTGTTATGGTGGAACTATCAAGTGAACTCATATCCGTTCAGACTCTGGTAAAGAGAGTTGAGAAAATTGAAGGAAAACTGTCTTTTTAGTCTTCATTGTGGAATTGGTGACATTGATCAACTTAAAGGGTCAAACAAAATTAGAAAATTTAATTAAGTTAATTGTGAACTTGATTAATATTTTTAAAACTTTTTAATCTTTTCAAAAATACAAATCAACCCACACTCCTCTCCTCTCCAAATCAAGCGTCTCTCTCCTCTCCCCCCTCTCTCTCTCGACTGTTTCTCTCAAGCTTCTCCCAACCAACAATTTTGCAAATTTCCCCCTTCAATTCCTAGCGATTTTAACCTTCGGCGATAAATAGTTGTGCTTCGAGTTCCTTTTCGATTTTCAACCGTCAATCGACGTGACAACATTGCTTTCCGGCGACAACAACTTCGAGTTCTTTATCGTCCCTTTTCTTCTTTCACAGATAAAAAATTAGGGCTTTTTAGTCATTAAGAAAAAGAGGAACTTGAGCCAACTTCTCTTCTAGTATTGGTTAACAATTTCAATATTTGCTACTTAAATTCGAAATGGAGACTGAAGAAAAACCTAATTTCTGATATATCTTTTCTCCTCTTTCTAGAGTGAAATGTGATTTTTTGTTGTTATTGTAGTTCTTATTGTCGAACTGTTGATTCAATTTGTTGGTATCTGTTGAGTTTTTTGAAGTTTGATTTTTGTTGTTTGTGTTTGTAATAACAAAACAACAATGTTGGTATTTTTCTTTATCACTGTTGATTCTCTTGGTGTGTGTGTTGTGTTGGTGTTGCTGGGTTGATTTGTTGTTGTTCTTGGTAAAAATGGTGTATTTGATAGTAAATGATGATATTGCTGTTGTTCTATTGAACAAAATCTTGCTACTGATTTTTTCTGCAACGGATGAACCAACTAATGCAACAAATAAATAATCTGTTAAATGAAATCCTATCAACTATTCCAATAAGACGACATGTCTAAGACTTTGATTTCTTCCAACAGATCATTCATCTGTTGCGACAGATGACCCTTCTGTTGGAAAAAATCTAAACAATATTGACAGTTGGTAACAGTTTCAACAGATCACTCATTTATTGCAATAGATGAATGATCTGTTGCACAGACCAACCATCTATTTCAACATATAAGTGATCCGTTAAAAAAAATCACAACAGTATAAAAACTGTTTTTATTATTTCCAATAGATTACTCATTTGTTGCAATAGGTTAGTTATATGTTGCAATAGATAACCCATCTGTTGCAACATATGTGTGATCTATTGGAATTGTTATTTTACTGTGTTGTACATGTTAGGTTTACTGTTGTTCGTTTTTTAACAATGCATTAATTAATTATAATCTTTTTTATTTTTTGATTATTTTTAGATAATATGGCTTCCAAAAGAAAAAAAAACGAATCAAGTCCAAATAAAGGAACAAGTGAAACAGCTAGGTTACATCCACCACTCTATGATCTTGTTTTTCAAGTGTTATCTCAATCAAAAATAGAAGATAATGAACATGGGGATGAAGAATATTTCAAAAGAGATGATCCAAATGCTAATAGCCTTCCACTGAAGAGTTGGTCAAAACCTTCAACATTGATAATTATCCCTTGAGAATACAGTGTGATGGTGCCACAAATTTAACTAGTTATTTCGTGGTTAATTTAGCCATGAAAAAATCTTTTGACGCGCCTTCAGAAAAATACTTCGAGATAAAAAATTGGATGCTTATTTCAGGGACAGTTGCTTTGGGAAATATTTTGATTTGTTGGAAGACAAAAATGCTCATTTCCAAATGAAAATAGTATATGATCTTCTCAACCGTAGGTTTATGTATGAAAATAAAGATAAGATGGATGAAGTGTGGATAAATTACTGTGGTATGCCTATTTGTTTTGGTTGAAAGGAGTTTACCATAGTTACTAGACTAAAATGTTATTCTCCTTCTCCTTCTTAAGTAATACCTATTCTACCCCCCCAAAAAAACACCATGCATAACCAAAAAAGGCAAAGACAAGTCAACTGATAGTGATGACTTGGTGTCCCTTGTTAGTCTAATCTTAAAAAATAAAAATTTAATAGAACCGTTGAAAGGTAAAAAGCTTTCAAAGAAGCATAATCAATCATCGTGCTTGCTTTGGTTTGCACATAATATTCTTTGAGCGAGAAACGTTAACAACAACATACTACTTGGTTTAATAAAGCTCTTCGAGGATCTTGAGGCATTTAACAACTATCCTTGGAGTTATGAAAACTTCAAAATGACTGTCAAATATTTGTTGACTCCGTTAACGCCAAAGATAATCAACTTATATGGCTTTCCATGAGCTTTCATGGTAAATATTTTCTTTATTATGATTCATTTATTTTTTATTGAATAATACTTTTGATTTATTGACGTTATTTTATAGGCTTGAGCATTTGAAGACATTCCTTATTTGAGACGTGAACTACCAAGAAGAAGTTTTATGTCCAAGAATCCTGAGGTGGTTGTCAGCCAAAACTGATAGTAATACAAAATTTCTTGATCTCTTCAACCCCCCGAAAGAAGCAATAAGTCTAATTCTAATTAAGTTTTTCTTTTATTTAATGGTTTTTAGATGATTTAATCATCATTCCAATATATGTACTGATTTATTTTAGATTTTGCATCCGTGGCTTGTTTCGACCAATCGAGAGTAGAAGATGCCATTTTTTCTTACTTTACGGTCTGTGCAAACTTTATCAGACCCTAAGGTCATTGATAGAATAAAAAAGGAATTATTTGAAGCAACAATTATCACAAGAAAAATAATTTTGGAGGGTGGGCTTGTTGTTGCTGATGGTGTTAGTGGTGATGGAGTTGTTGTTGGTGTTAGTAGTAGTGGTGCTGCTGTTGGGGCTAATGATGCTTCTCTTACAGTTTTTGAAACAACAAATCGTTATGATTATGATCATATTGGTTTTACAAATTTTGCCCCTCTTAGTGAATGTTCTGCATGCAAATGTCAAGACTACAAGGCAAAATATGATGGAGTGATTAATGTTATTAATGTATTAACTGCTTCTGTAAAGAAATTGACATCTAATAGGGGTGTCATTCCATCAAAGAGAATTTGAAATCCATACACTCCATTAGAGATTAAGGCGGCTAAGAGGAGAAGGAAAGAAATTTCTAAGGCATCATCAAGCATCAAAAAAAGCAAAATTGAAACTCCTCTGTCTTTGTCTTGAACTTTTGATCAATGTACAAGTGCCACAGGAGAGCATCATGAGCTGAAGAAGGTGAGTATATATCATCTGTTCCAACAAACAAACAAACTACATATTTGTTTCAACATATCACACATATGTTGAAAATTATCTAACCTTATATGCATCTGTTGCAACAGTTAACTAATCTGTTGCATCAGATGCGTTCTCTATTGCAACATATGTCTCATCTATTTTAGCAAATCAAAAAGGTCTTTATACTATTTTAATTTGTACTAATAGATGACCCACTAATAGATGACCTATCTGATGCAATAGATGGGTCATCTATTGGAATAAATAAAATCAAAACTTCCTACTATTTTAGTTTTTTCAAATAGATGAGTTATATGTTGCAACAGGTAGGTCATCTATTAGAAATTATCATATAGGTCTTCTTTCTATTTAATTTGTCCCAACAGATGACCCATCTGTTGAAACAGATAGGTAATCTATTGGGATAATTTAAAATAAGAGGAAGAACTATTTGATTTCCTAAAATAGATGAGTTATCCTTTTATGTTTTTTGGCAATCTCTATGATTAGCATTGATAATTCAAGCTTTTCAGGTGGATGTCACAGTAGAAGCTCCTATTGAACAACATAATATCACTGTCACAGTTGATAATCTATCAACTGCTTCCAAAGATAAAGAAAAAGTGAAGCCTGACAGTTCGAAAGAACGAAAAAATTGTCCGCTTGAAGAGTTCAACATCTCGGATGAGGCTTTAAAAAAACTAACAAAGTTGATCAACGACTATTCCGAATGGATTGGCAATAGGCTATTAAAGCTTCATGCCGATAGATAGATAAATCATTTTTAAAGATATTAATTTATACAATTCTTGTTGTAAAAACATGACATTAACACATATAAATCATGCAGAAAAAATGACGAACACTATAAAGTGAACCAAGCGAGTCTTGGTTTTGATATGTTCGACTTTGTGTTGCATATCACAGAATGAAGAATTGGTTCTATTTGATGTCACAACTCCAAACTTGTTGGAATGATGAGGTTTAAATGCCATACATCTTACTATTAATACTTTATTTAATTGTATCTGTGTATTAATTTTATTATCGCGGAATCTAAAATATTTGATAATATGTGAAGCACATCGATGTCATTTTTACTACCTCCAAAAGAAGGTCAAGTTGCAAACACAAGAATAATAAATATACACGACAGATATATTTGTACAAAGTTTACATTAATAATGCCTACGATAGGTATTGTCAACAACAGCAGGAAGTTTCCTGAAATGAGAAATGCTTAATTAACATCATCAAAGGTTTTAGCATTTTAGCTGGCTTACCTTGGCATTTGGTCGACGAAGTGTACATCCCAATCAATTGTAGTGATGAATTCCATTGGGTGTTGGTTGTCGTCGTTCTAAAAGAGAAGTGCATCCGAGTTTACGACTCGATGTTGGGAAGGAGACGTTCTGAGATACAAAAGCTTTACAAAATATTACCTACTTACCTTGATATAAGTGGCTTTTTGGACCATTGGTCGATGATTGAAGCATACCGAGATAAAATGGGTAATCCATTTGATGTAGAATATGTTGAAGAAATTTCTCAACAACCCATGTAAGTATCATTCAAGTATCATGATTTAGTTTTATTTCATAAATGTCACAATGCTTACATTAATTGCAAGATATGAATTATATGATTTTTACAACGCAGAGATTGTGGTCTTTTTGTTGCCACTTACTCCGAGTATTTAAGCGATGGATTACAAGTATCAAAGGATAGACTTGATGCCATATTACTCCTCAAAATATATGCTACTCTTTTATGGAAATACGGAGAAGCAAAAGCTCAGAAACCGCATGCAAGTGGCATTAAAGATCCACAATGACCAAAGCCAAATTCCATAACATCGGATGAAGAACAACTTGTCCATATTGCGTAGATCCTTATAGCTTGAGTCTGTCAAAGTAATAACCTCTCTTTAGGAATTATTGGCATCAAAATATAAATTGTTGATTTATTTATTGAGCAGATCATACGTACCCATAACAATCTTTTTACATTTCATTTATTTGTTGATTTATTTCATATAATTTTTGAAGGCTTTGATTTATTTTATTTTATCTATAAATTTTATTTTATCCTTAGATTTGATCTTATTAATTGAAATGGAATACTAGATTCAAATATTGCAACAGATAATATATCTATTGCAACAGATGACATATTTGTTGAGAATTATTAAATAAATTTAGACATATGTTGCAACATGTAGGTCATCTGTTGGAAATTATCAAATAGGTTTTCCTGCTATTTTGATTTATTCCAATAGATGACCTATCTGTTGTAACAAATAAACCATATGTAGCAACAAATAGTCTCTCTGTTACAACAGATAGTCCATCTATTGTAACAAATAGAATTAGATGTAAACACATGCAAAATACAACAAATGAACAACCTATTGCAACAGATAAACTATCTATCAGAACAGATAGACTATCTATTACAACAGATAGATTATCTGTTACAACAGATAGACAATATGTTGCATTATAAAAAAAAATTCAATTTTTATCAAATATAAAAAATTGTCACAACATGTAAAGTGAAATGAATTGAAATAAAAATAGTCATGGTGTTTGTGTTTTTACATCTTCTTTTTTATACATTGGCTCCAACCATTTAGTTAGTACCCCATAAGCTCAGTACCCTTGCATCTTTGCCACAATTTTGTCGCACAAAAAGGTCATTGGGTTGGTCATTTTTGTACCAGTTAATAAACATTCGATGTGTGCAAGCGCATACTACCTACATGCGGCACCGGTTTAATTTTTTGGAAGGTCTTTGTCCTTGTTTCGACCTTCAAAATCCTATTCTTTATTCATCACTGTTACTGGAAAATGATTTATCAGTTTATTCTAGCTCAAAAAGTTGGGGAACAAGTCCAATAGTGGCTACATCTTGGTAAAAAAATTGACCTCATCGAAGAAAGGTAAGTCGCAGTCATAAAATTTCATCATTCCCACATTGAGTAGTATCTCAAGAGCCAAAAATGTTTTACCTCTATGATCATGACTGCAAGAATTCTCTTTGCCTTGGTCCAGTCTTTGCCGTATGGATATGACCTCTTTCCTATAACATAATTAATCATATCTTTATCCCATTCAAACCCAGAAACTAACGAATCAAATCTCGAGCTACCAAGAATTGACGCTAGCTTAATGAGCTCATCGTACCTATCCTTGAAATTATAGTAGAAGTTGAGATCCATTATCCTATCGCCAACATTATAAGTATTCGAGTATGCTAATTGTCTGCCTCTCATGAGGTAGAGAATTTCATCAACATACTGTGACATAAGAGGACAAATTTTAAATAGGTTTGTAATTTAAAAAATCAACAAAATGGAAAGATGCAACAGATGCTCCATCTGTTGCACAGGTTTCTCTGAATCTATTAACAGATTACCCATCTAATGCAACTTATTCAACAAATGGGTAACTTTTGCAATATAACCACCACTAGTTGTACTAGAATACCCATCTTTGCAACAGATGACACATCTATTGTGTAGCTTCTTCTTTATGGAGTAGATTAGAAGGCTAGGTTAGGAAAAGTAAACTTACCGTGTCTACGTACCACACCTCCATATATGTCATCTTCTTGAATACTTGGGGGAAAAGGTATTCATCATGAAGGTTTTTACGTGTTGCTTAGAATTTATGGTCTTTCTTAGAACAACCTTCTGTTTGGGGTCTAGTTCTACGTATATGTCTACCTTCTTCAATAGTCCCTGAACTTCATCAAATTTTGGAGGAGGATTTGTAATTTTTTTGGTTTCATAATTGAGAGTATATATCTAATTGCTCTTTTCTTCTTCTTAACCTCTACCGTAGGAGTGTATGGCTCACTCACCTTCTTGGATGGTATGACACTCCTCTTGGATTTCAATTCCTCGATAGCCTTAGCGAGAGCATCTATTTTTCAAAGAGTTTATCTTATCTGTCCATTTACTCTTTGCATTTGCAATGAGAACATGAGGGTGAAGAGGGGTGAGAGAGACCACTGTAAGGGTGAGAGAGACCGGTGTAAGGGTGAGATGGCCCATTGTAAGGGGTGATTTCAAACATATTTATTTTTTCTTGAGCTTCAATATTCTCATCATCATGACTGGCAGAAGCATCAACCTCAACATGGTTGCCACCAATATCAACAACTCCACCAACAACACCCTCAGAAATAACACCCAGTCTGTAGCAACAGGTTGGTCATAAAGAGCCTCAACATTCTGACCTTGCCTAACTGCTCTTTTTATGGATGTTGCTCGAAACAATTTCTTCTTTATTAGACCTATAGTAATAAAAGAAGTCATCTCCAACTCTTATTGAGTGGATATGATCCATGGATACACAACCTAAAAAAAGATAGATACATTTAGATTAAATAATAATTTGCAGCCAGTTGGTAATCTGTTAACCATCTGTTGCATCAGATTACCAATCTGTTGCATAAGTTGCAGTAGATGGGTAATCTGTTAAGTTAGGTTTAGAGAACCAAAGTAACAAATGGGTAATTTGTTGCAAGAAATGACTCATCTATCGCAACAGATTGCCAATATATTGCACTAGACAGGTCATCATCTAAGATAAATTGCTATAGATGATCCATCTGTTACAACATATGAATCATCTGTTTCAATATCTTATTTTACTTTACTTGAAAGAAAACTTACTACATCATCCGGATGGTTAAAGAGACCAACCTCCTTAATTCTTATGTTACTCTTTGCAGCCAACAACCTAAGGATCCTTGGATGAGAAACCTCATTCGGGTAATCCTTGACATGCTTTTGGAGGGAGGAATAACTTCAAATGCCTAAGCCTAAAAAATGTAAACAGGAAGCAAACCAAAAAAGTCAATAATTATTCAATATAAACTAATGAGAGAGTAAACAAATAGTGATTAAATTTACCATGAAAGCCCAAGAAAAGCCGTACAAGGTGATCGTCTTTGGGGATAGCTATGTCAATAAATATTTAGTAGTCAACTTGTAGCTGTCATATCCCCAAGGATAATTATTGAATTTCTCAATACCCTCAGCAAGCTCCAACAAATCATCTTCTATAACTTTGAAGACATCTCTTGCCAATATAACGGAATGGGCAAAGTAAA
Organism: Capsicum annuum; assembly: GCF_002878395.1. Taxonomy (NCBI): domain Eukaryota; kingdom Viridiplantae; phylum Streptophyta; class Magnoliopsida; order Solanales; family Solanaceae; genus Capsicum; species Capsicum annuum. The sequence goes on along the minus strand of NC_061111.1, from coordinate 159,950,764 downwards.
CTAAGCACAATTGCTCCTTGCACTTCTTTGGTATGACTTAATCCTTGAGATCTTCTAATAACATCGTGTCTCTGTAGCCATATTCAACAATGTCCAACAACCCATCTATTTTTTCCTTGCATTTGTTGGTTTTGGTGGGTGGTCGCTTGGACAATGCCTTGCCTTTACTTGATGGTGGTGGTTTGGCTGTCCTGTTTGCCTTAGAATTTTTGCAGGGTATTTCCTTGATGAGAGGTTCTTTTGTAAGATTGCATCCTAAACCTGTCACCATGGAAAACTCTTTCATGCCAAAACAAATCGATAAGCCACAGTAGTTGATCTAGATTTCATCCATCTTTTTGCCCTCTTTCAATCTTTATCATCCCCCACATACTTGATCCTGCGCTTGAGAAGTCTATATACCATGCTCATTTGGAAATGGGCATTGTTGTCCTCAAGCAGCTGAAGAAAGTTTCCAAAGCAGCTCTTCTTAAAAAATTCCTCTAGTTTTTTCTTCTTCATAAGATTCCTAAATTCATCAAAAGGTTTTCCTAACTAGGATTTAACTACAAAATCACCGGTTAGTTCTGCATAGTTATCTATCGGCATCTCAAATGAAACCTTTCAATAATAATAGTTTTGACAGGATCATGCTGGAATTTAGATCTTATTTCATGCCCCATTGGTGATGCATTATCATCATGTTGATTATCATCATCTTTCTCACTTTCTACTTTCTTCTGTTCTTGTTTATCTTCTTCTTCTTCCTCCTTACTTTTATTTTCCTTACCAGCCTCTTCATACCCTTCTCTACCTCCCTCAACATCATTTTTATAACTTTCCTCAGCTTCATTTTTTCCTGACTAAGATTGTTCAAAAGGTTCCTCCAAATCCATCCGTACTCTAGCCATTTTTGTTAGGTGGTCAAAAGTTGATCCAATTTCAGTTTCTTTTCTTTTAGGAGACATCTTTTGCCTACAAACAAGATAAAAACAAAAAATACATTATAATTGATGTCTGCATAAGTTTTAAAAAAAGGTAAGACAAAATTCCATAAGTTCTTATATGTCACATTAGAAAAAGTATTCCAACAGAGAACCCATCAGTTGGAACAGATGAATCATCTATTACAATAGATGCATAACCTGTTGCAACAGATGAACAACATATTGGAGGAGATCAAAACAGTCTTGGTACTGGTTTGTTTTATGCCAACAACTAAAACTTTTGTTGCAACAGATGAAGAATCTATTTAAAGACTTATCTTAATATCCCCCAACAGATGTTCTACCAGTTGCTACAGATGGACCACCAACACCAATACCACCACCACTACCAAGATCACCAAAACCAATACTACCACCAATACCACTAACACCAATAACACCAATACCAATACCAATGCAACCAACACCAATACCAACACTACCACCAACACCGCCACCAAGACCACCAACACCACTACCAATGACACCAATACCAATATCACCACCACCACCACTAACACCACCACCACCAATACCAATACCAATACCTACGCCACCACCACCAATACCACCACCACCATCAAGACCACCAACACCAATACCAATACCAATGCAACCAACACTAATACCACTAAAACCACCACCAACACCACCAACACTACTGCCAATACCACTAATACTAATACCAATACCAATGTCACCAACACCAGTACCACCACCATCACCACACCACCATTAAGAGCACCACTAAGACCACTAACACCATCAATACCAATACCATCACCAATACCACCAACATCAATGCCAATACCAATGCTACCAATATAACCACCAATACCAATACCACCACCACTACCAACAACACCATCAACACCACCACTGATACCATCAATACCACCACCACCTCCTCCACACCATCTAATAATACCATAATAGTTAACAGAACACTCGTAAGACCTCATAAAATCCTAAGCTCATTTCATCTTACTCTTGCATGTAAAAGGGGCCCAAGACTAATAATATTATACTAACTATAAGGACTTAGTCATTTCTAAAGACCTCAAACATTGATCAACTTAGTTTTGACCTTTTCGACATCTAAAGTTAGTTTTTAAAGTTGATTCATGATCGGGGAACTTAATAGTACATCTCGGGTGAGTTTTAAAATTTTTGAACAAGCATAAAGGCATGTTTGGACTTCCAAAATAGCAGCGGAGGGTGATTATCCCACGGTGCCCTGCCCAGTCTGATGTTGGGGGAGCCTACAATGGAACCCGTGGCACCCGCTCTAGAGCGGTGCTCCGAAGCCCGCGATGCCTTGCCAAGTTCGGTCCGTGCATTTTCTTCAGTTTTGTTATGCATTTTTAAGGGCAAATGAGTCATTTTACTTTCACCCAATAGGTTCATAACACAGGATTAAAGTCCTAAATAGAATATTTGGCCATATTTTACTCAATTCTCTCAAAATTAAAAGCATTCGCTCTCAAGAATAAACCCTAGCCCTTCAAGCTTCTAGTTCAATTCTCAAGAAATCCCTCAATAACTTCCAAGAATTCATCAATTAAGGTATGCTAAATGTTCATCCATGGGTCCTTTCCACCCATGGAGTCCAAGAACCAAATTACAAATTCAAAGTTGTGATTTTTACAAGTTCTTATGATTTTAACCATGAATCCCCATGAATTTTGATTCTATACAATGTTCATATGTAATTGTTGTTGTTATTAATTCCACACATTGGAATGGTGTTGTTCGTTGAATTAAACCTTAATTGGTGATTTTAATTGGAAAATCATGCTATTACTATGAATTTTAAACTATTCCCATGCTTAGCTTAAATCATGAATTACAAGTGTTTGATGAAATGCCCACAAGAAGGAGTTTTGAATAAATGCTCACATATCATGTCCTCAAAGTGTTACTATAATCTTGCTATTATTGTTATCGAGTCTTGGGGGTTTGAATACCCAAAATTTAGCTGCTTACCTAGTTTTCTGTATTTATAGAATGGTTACAGAATAGTTATGAACCCTATCATTTAAGTCAGTATTTTAAATAGTTAAGCATAGTCACCCTAATATTCCAGATCTTTTCGTTGGGAGTAGGATTTAGCACTGAGTGAATGCAGGGATGATGACTTTTTTGTCAGTTAGGTAGAGTCATTAGTAGCAGTCCTTGTATTCCAGAACTATGTAGCCAACGTAGGATATGAGAAGTCACCCATCAGTTTAGGCTTGAAATTCTGGTTGTTTAGTCGCTTAGTGGATCCACACCGCCATGTGTTAGTACCCGTGGCACGGTACTGGTACCCTTCCAACTAGGGTCACGGTTAGACCCCAATTAGCTCACTGGGGCATGTCGGTTAGATGATAGCTCCCACGATCTCAGTTCAGTTTTAGCTCAGTAATCAGTTTCAGTTTTTCTGACCACAACATATAGATATAAGTTATCCATTTATTAGTATTCAATATTTCAGTTTACAAATTATATTCAAAACAGGTGTTATGCTTGGTCATGCATTCTCAGCCTTTATAGATTTCATGCATTGTACTCGGTACTTCATGCTATTCATTTAGTCAGTTATTACTCATGCACATAAAACCATGCCTATTAGCCTAACCTCATTTATCATATTAGTACATTCAAATTACTGACTGCATACTCATTTTTTGTGCTATGATATTTCATATCATAGGTTTAGACGCTCAACTTTTCTATCGCACCTAGATATCCCAGCATACCCGTAATAGTAGCAGTGGCAAGTCCTCTTATTCCAAGGACTATTTTGTTTATTTCAGTAAATTCAATTCAGTAGTTAGTTAATACAAGTGCGATCACGTAGATGAACTTATGGGGATGTGTATTGAATTCGTCCATGTGTGTGTGCAAGAGAAGTGGAATTAATGTATTAAAACATATCAAAACAACAACTAATTCACACTAGAGGGGAACCTAATCACTAAGGGGTATTTTGGACTTTTGTAATACACTATATAAGAAACATTTTAGGGTTACTTTACTTAGTTTTATGATATTGAAGATTGTATAACACACTTGAAAAACACAAGTTCTTTCTACCATAGAGACTTGGCTGAAACTATGAAACAACTTAGGTGTGGAATCACTTTTGTTGTTTGTTTGCTTGGATCGTTGGGTGCTAGACGGATTGAGGTCCTCTCTTGTGTCCACCGCATAGTGTAGGTGTTTCGACTATCTTTATCAAGGGTTTTTGTGCTTGAATACACTTAGGTTCTTGGTCTTTGTAGTAGTGTATGTCACACTCTCTATCATTTCCTTTGTTGTAATCTTGTAGCCGTGTGGTGTATTATTTCTCTTATAACCCGTGTGTTGTTCTTGTTCTTCATCTTGATGTTGTTAACATAGTTTTTTGTGGGCTGTTTTTAGGTGTTAAATACCACAATACATTGTGTTTTTGTTGAATCTGAGAGTGGTCATCAAAAGGGTCCATGGTTCTTTCAACTAGTGGACTAATTTTGGTGTTGTTTGTGTGTTCCTTGCTGAACTTGTATCATTTGGTATTAGAGCAAGGTTTGATTTTATTACAAAAAAATCAATCTTGGGATTGTTATCTTGAAAATTCAAAAAAAAAAAGTGAAAAAGAAGAAAAAAAGGAAAAAGTTACTGTTCACGTTATTAGGATTTTTCAAAAAAAAAAAAATAAACTTGATTTTTGTGTGTTTCTAGTGTTAGATTCTTGTTTCCTAACACTATTAGTCTAGAAATTGAAAATCCCAACAAAAAAAAAGTGTCAAAATCAAAAATCCCCCCCTAAAAAAATACTAAACCCGTTTTTGACCCTAGGTCAAATTTTGAGTTTTTCTTGTGTTTTTAGTGTTAGATTTGTGTTCTATAACACTATAGGGTTCAAATTTGAGCTAAATTTGAGGTAATTTGAGTCATCCCCTATTGTTAAGATTGAGTTTGAAGAAACTTAAAGGTTTTTTTTGGTAGAACCATAATGGAACCCGAGGCTTCAAATGCTCAAACAATGGATAATAATGCCATCAATCTCATTTTTGGATCACCTTGAAACTATGTCCCGAGATGTGGCTAGGTTGAATGTGGGTCTTGAGAAATTAGATACGGATGTGGCATCAATGAGTGGGAGATTAGAATGTGTGGAAATTCAAAAGATTCGACCTTCCACCCCTCAAAATATTTCCCTAACCATTACTCCCAAGGCCTTGCACCAAATGAACAAGTCATTGAGCCAACCACCAAATGTTTCCCAAAATTGTAAGTATGATAGAGCAACCCTCCCTCCACTTCACCAAGTCCAATATGGCAAATTTGGAACCCAAATGCCACCAAACCCGAACCCTCTACTTATCCAAAGATCTCACTTTCCAATCTAAACTCCATTGAACCAAAGGCCTTACTATCCTCCAAATCCGAATCCACTTAATCCAAATCCACCAAACGGTTTTGAGGGTTATGGTAGGGAGGAACAACATGGGGGTTATGCTGATGCTTACTTGAGGGAAGAAGAGGAGAGAGGTAGGCAAAGTGATTTAGGCCGAGAAGTGAGGGGTGGTAACCAAACCCGAGAGCTTAGCCTCAATTCCATTGAAGTTAGTCTTCTGATCTTTAAGGGTGAGAGTGATCCCAAGGCATATCTTGCTTGGGAGTCATATTGTGATAGGATATTCCAAGTGAATGATCTAACCAAAGAGAAGAAGAGTTGTTATGCTATCGCTCACTTTGGGGGATATGCAAATACTTGTAGGAGTATGTGAAGAGGTTTGGTGATGTGTTGTTTGCCAGGCGGCCACCTCTATGGTTTAGATTGAGGTACCTTATGCGTCAAAGGTACTTACCCGAGGAATACAAACAAGAACTTCTTGCCAAGTTGTACAACTTGAGGCAAGGAAATAAAAGTGTCATGGCATACTATGATGAGTTTCAACAATTGATGTTGAAGCTTGACCATAGAGGAGAACAAGTGAGCCATGATATTATACGATTCAAAGTCAGGTTGAATAGGGACATAGCTTCTCGGATGACCCTCCACAAGTTTGACATGATCGATGGTATTTTCCAAGTGGCCTTGGAAATTAAAAGGAAGCTCTCGGCCTCCAAACCCAAGAATCACCAAGGACCTTCCTCAGAGTGGCACCAATATCAAAAGCATTCATCCAATGTCAACTAAACTAAGAATAAGGTTGTACAAACCGAAACAATGCTTCCCTAAAGTATCCTCCAAGAAACTAAGGTAAACCAAATTCTAATTCTTGTCCTAAGGGATTTTAATGTTTTAAATGTCAAGGGTGGGGGCACAAGGCTAGTGAGTGCACAAATCGGAGGAATGTAATCCTTTGGGAAGGAAAATTGTATTACCTTGGTGAGGAGGTAGCAACGCCTCAATTAAAATTATAGTTGAACCTATCAACCCATCTTAACTCTAGCTAAATCAATTTAGATATTTCAAACAATGACCTGATATAAATAAAAGAGGACTAAACTGTTGCAACAGATAACACATCTATTGAAAATTATCAAACAATCATAGATATCTATTAAAACAAATGTTCAACCTGTTGCAACAGATGGTTTATCTGTTGGTCATTACCAAACATATAATGTCATATGGTGCAACAAATAACTTATATATTGGAAATTATCAAACAGTTAATTTCATCTGTTGCAACAGATGATATATCTATTGAAAATTAACAAATGGATATTGCCATCTTTGTGACAGATGATTGATCTGTTGGAAATTTACAAACAGATGTAGACATCTGTTGCAACATATGACTTATCTATTTTAAGATTTTTTTAATTTTAAAGCAATTTTCTATTCGAAATAAATAAAAAAATACTAAGGCGGTAAAATTTTTTATTGGATAACTCAAAAATCACCTCCTTGCGTTGTTTTATCTTGTCTTTTCACTGTCACTATCACTGCCTCCTCGTTCTCCTCAAAGAGTTTCACCACCACAAATTAGCACTGAACAAAATATAAACATAAATCATGTGCGGAAGATAAATTGAAAAAGGAATGTAAATCTGAATACCGAGATACTAAATCATTTATAAGTCTAAAATATCTAATAAAACTAAAAGTAATTGACTGACTGACTAACTGACTGTTTGAACGTCTGAAAGCCTCTAAATTGATTAATGAGTTGATAGAACAGACCCCAACTAACTCCGATCAACTTAGTAAAATGAAATACTGAAATAGCTGAATAATCATAACATGTCCTTGATGGATGAGGAATCACCACTACAACTACTGGATTACGTTGAGTTGTCTAATTGTAGTTAAGAAACTGTGCATCCGAACCTATTATATAAGATATCATAGCACAAAGAAGAATATGCAGTCAATACTTTGAATGTACTGGTATATGACATGAGGTCAGACTAATATACATAGGTTACTGTGTATATGAAAAAAGGACTAACTGAATAGCATTAGACAACTAAACATAAATGCATGAAAACTGAAACGTCTGAGAATGCAAGACTATGTGTATATCTGTTATGTTCTGAGTTAATCTATAATCTAAAAGTTGAAAAAAATTGAATAGCTAAAAGTTTGTACTCTTAATCAAGAAAACCTGAACTGAAGATACACTGAATACTATACTGACACTGTGGGAGGTATCATCTAACTGACATGCCCCAATCTGAGCTAATTGGGGTCCAACCTGTAACCCCAGTTGGAAGGTGTCAGTACCGTGCCACGGGTACTAACATTGGCTATGTTGATCCACTAATCTGATATCCCAAAGGACTAGGTGTAAGTCCTAAATTGGTGGGTAACCCTTAAGAGAGTGTCAGTCCTAAACTGGCGGGTGACATCTCATAATCCTACTCTGGCTACGTAGTTTTGGATCTTAGAGACTGCTACTAAGGACCCAGTCCTAACTGGTGGGTGATCCCCCATTCCTAGGTTCGAATGGTGTGAAATCCTTCTCCCAACTTAACTGACATTGGTACTGAACCGAACTAAACTCAACTGAATGCTGTTACATGATTGATAGTGCTCATCATAAATATGAATATCTAAGTATACTGATAAGTTTAATGGATTAACTATCTGAATACTTAAAAAACTTAATTTTTATAAATTACATTGGTATTGGGTTTTCATAACCCACCGGCACTAAACGTAATTAACAATAATACCATATAAAAAATTTAAAACCATAGTAGGGGATCATTATTCAAAAACCTAACACTTAGGCATTTCATTAAACACATGAGAGTCATGAACTTAAGCATGCGAATGGGTAAAACATGCGAGAATAACATGAATACAAGACTAAACTCATAAATTAGGGATTTAATGCGAATATTACAATAGTTAAGACATCTAATGGCTCATTCTACTTAAAAACACTTTTAAACGTAACTTGTAATTGAATTAACCAGAGATTCATGGAGATATTTCAACTTAAATAGGGCAAACTCATAATTTAAAACCAAAAAGGGATTCTTAGGCTCCATGGATGAAAGGGGCCCATGTATGAACAACACACATACCTCACTAGATGAATTTATGAAGATCCCTGGGAGATTTCTTGAGATTTGAAGCTTGAATCCCTTGATTGTTTGTGAAAGGGTTAGGGAGTGTTCTTGAGATGGGAGATGATTTCTTTGGAAGATTTTATGAGTAAAAGCACAAATAATGCTCCTTAGAGACCCCAATTTTGTGTTATGGTTGAAATAAAGTGAGGAAAATAACTCAAATACCCCCATGGGAACGTAAACTATATAACTTTGTGGGACTAACCTATGCACCATGCCACTCTCCCTGCACGATATTTGACACACTGTTCAGCTCTCCCCACATGATATACAATGCTCTGTGCAGCTTTCCCTATCCGATATGCGATGCGTTGCGGCCATATCGCGATGCTGCACTGTTTTGACCATTTAAACATGTCCCATACCTCATCAGAAAAATCTAAAATTCTTCTGAGACATACTTTGAAGCACTCTGATCATGAATCATCTCTAAAATTGATATCCCATGTTCGAAAAGGTCAAAAATAAAATCGTTAAAGTTTAGGGGCCTTTGAAATGACTAAGTCTTCCACACTTGGTGAAATTTATAAGTATTAGATCATTTTCTACAAGCAACCGAGAGTTGAATTGATCTAAGATCTTAAGGGATATTACAAATATCTCTCCCTTGGGAACACTCATCCTCTAATGAGACTGGTTAGATTGAAAACTATTGGGGAAACTAAAATCATATACTGGACATGCATGACTAGAACATGATTACATAGCTGAGGTCTAAAACATGATACATGAACTGAACTTAATGTATGCAATCACTTGAAATCGATTACAAAGCTGAAACTGATAATGAAAAAGAGTCCATCTACAGAAAATCGTTACCTTAAGCTGTATCTGAGTTCACGGAGAAAAGGTGAAGGTACTTGGTTCGCATATCTGATTCTGATTCCCAAGTGTCTCCCTCAATAGATTGGTTCCGCCAAAGAACTTTGACCAAGGAAACTTCTTCGTTCCTTAGTCTACGAATCTGACGATCAACAATCTTAACTGGGATTTCATGGTAAGAAAGGTTATACTGAACATCCATACTTTCTAATGGGACAACAATAGTTAAATCACTAATACACTTATTCAACAACAAAACATAGAACACTGGATGGATGCACTGATGCTAAATTTGCAAATAACTCTAGCTCATAAGCTACCTTTCCAAACCAACTCAATATCTTAAATGGGCCAACATAACGGGGATTGAGTTTTCCCTTCTTGCCAAATCTCTTCACTCTCTTCATGGGTAAGATTTTTAAATAAACTAAATTACCAACCTCAAACTGAAGATCTATTCTCTTCACATTTGCATAGGATTTTTGATGGCTTTGGGCTGTCTTCAGCCTCTCCTTGATCAACTGAACTTTTTCCATCACATCAAACACTAAATCTAGCCCTACCAAAGCAGCTTCACCTTCTTCAAACCAACTAATAGGAGACCTAGAAATCCTCCCATAAAGAGCCTCAAATGGAGCCATCTGAATATTAGAGTCATAGTTATTGTTATAGGCAAACTCATTCAAAGGTATGTGATCATCCCAACTACCTTTAAAATCAATAACACATGATCTCAACATGTTCTCTAAATTTTGAATGGTCCCCTCTGCCAGACCATCTGTCTGAGGATGAAAAGTTATACTGAGATGAACTTGGGTACCGAGACCCTTCGAAAAAGCCTTCCAAAAGTGAGAGGTAAACTAAGTACCTCTATCTGAAATAATAGACAAGGGGACTCCATAAAGATAATGCCTCTAAATTTTCAAGGCAAAAATGATAGCTGTCAACTCCAGATCATGGGTAGGAAAATTCTTTTCATGGGGTTTAAGTTGTCTAGAGGCATAGTCTATGACCTTACCTCCCTGCATCAATACACAACCAAGACCAACTCTGGAAGCATCACAGTAAACTACTAACCCATCAGGACCATCTGGCAAGGTCAAAACTAGGCTGAGGTGAGTTGAGTCTTCAAATCCTGAAAACTCTTTTTGAAAGAATCTAACCACTAAAACTTGACTTTTTTCTGGATTAGTCAAGACATGGGGGATACAATAGAAGAAAACCCTTTAACAAACCGTCTGTACTAGACCACCAAACTCAAGAAACTCCTGATATCTAATGGAGAGATGGGTCTGGCCAGTTTCCCACTACTTCGGTCTTTTGAGGGTCAACTCTAATGCATCACCAGAAATAATATGGCTAAGGAAAGCTAATAATCTTAGCCAAAATTTGCACTTACTAAATTTGGCAAACAACTAATGAGCTCTAAGAGTCTGCAACACAATTCTCAGTCGGTCTGCATGATCATTTTCACTATAGGAATAGACAAGAATATCATCAATGATGACTATGACAAACATGTCCAAGTACTACTTGAATACTCTGGTCATCAAGTCTATGAAAGTTATAGGGGCATTCGTTATTCAAAAATACATAACTAAATATTCAAAGTGACCATACAAAGTTTCGAAGGCTATTTTAGAAATGTCACATTCTCTGACTCTAAGTTGATGATAGCTAAATCTGAGGTCTATCTTAGAGAAATAACTGGCACCCTGAAGTTGGTCGAACAAGTCAGTAATTCTGGGGAGTAGAAACTTATTCTTGATTGTAACTTTCTTAAACTGATGGTAATCGATATACATTTTGAGAGAACCATTTTTCTTACGCATGAACAAGACTCAAGTGCCCCATGGGAAAACACCATTTCTAATGAAACCCTTATCTAAGATATTTTTCAATTGTTCTTTCAACTCCTTAAGCTTAGTTGGAGCAATTTGGTAAGGTGGAATAGAGATAGGATAGTTATTTGGAAGAAGATCTATCCCAAAGTTAATTTCCCTTTTAGGAGGAACTCTAGGAAGATCTTCAGGGAGCACATCTGAAAATTCCCTTACTACTGAAACTAACTCTAGACTAGGAGTCTAAAAACTAGTCTTTGACTCAAAAAATGGTAAACACACCCCTTAGATATCATCTTCCTCGCTCTAAGATATAAGATAAAGTAACACTTAAACACTGAGGTGCTACGCCTCCATTCAATGACTGGTTCATTGGGGAACCAAAACTAAATGACTATATTTCTACAATAAATTTAAGAATAACATGAGTGGAGCCAATCCATGTGAGAATGATATCAAAATTAGTCATCTCTAACTTCTCAAGGTCAACTGAGGTGACTTTATGGGATACTATGATCGAATTATTCCTGTATACCTTCCTGGATATAATAGAGACACCTACTAGAGTAGACACTGAGAAGGGTTCCGCTATTATTTCAGGACTGACATCGAAGTTGATGGCTATATAAGGAGTCACAAAAGAAAGTGAAGCTCTGAGGTCTAATAAAGAATAAGCATGAAGATGAAAGATCTGTAACATACCTGTAACTACATCAGAAGAACTTTTCTAATCCTATCGGGAATGGAGTGCATATAATTAGTTCTGGCACTGACCACTGGTGGTACTGGAAGTGGTGCCCTGCCGAGTCAGGTGACCTGCTGAAGCTGACTACTTTTCATGCTACCATGTGACTTAAAGACGTGCTCTATCCTGACTATCATTACTAAACTTTGGCACTAGTGCACTAGCTGAAGACGAAGCTGGGGCTAAGAATTTCTGATAGAACTGAGAGCGGTTACCTCCTTATGACCTTAGATGAGAAAAGTTAAAACTAACTGTATTGTCCCTCTTATTATCTCATTCTTTCTCTTTACATGTCTCTTTCTCAATCAGTTGAGCGTGAACCATAAGCCTAGATAGGTCCATCTCCTTAATCAACATAGCAGTCCTACACTCTTTAACCACACTATCAGCTATACCAGAAATAATCTTACTTATTCTAGACCTATTGTCAGCCACCATTGAAGGTGCATACCTCACCAGCTAAGTGAACTTAAGTGAGTATTCCTTTATGCTCATATTACCTTGCCTCAAATTGACAAACTCCTGCACCCTATCTTTCCTCAACTCTAATAGAAAGAATCTGTCTAAGAAAGCTGTGGCAAACTCTTTCCACACTATAGGCCCTACCTCAACACCCTTATCCTCCTTTCATTACTTATACCAGGTGTGAGCTATATCCTATAACTGGTATGCAGCCAACTTTGAACTCTCACTCGAAGTGACACCCATGATATTTGTCATCTTTTAAACCTATCAAGAAACTCCTACAGGTCTTCTTCAGACTTGGATCTCGAAAGCAAAGGGGGTTCATTTGGATAAAGTCCTAAATCCTAGCTACAACTGTATTTACCACTGGATTAGTTAGGAAAACAACCCGATGATTGTTCTGAGCAGCTACTGAATGAGCTATGGTAGTGAAAGCAACTCTGAATTCAGCATGAGAAACATGCTCGTTCAGGGGACTTTCTAAACGTGTCATGGTATGGGTTGATTCCCATTCCTTCTTCCCTTAATTTTTTGGGAGGCATTGTCTAAAAAATAAATGATGTATGAGTTAGAAAGAGAGTTTACATAGAGTTCATGTTCATTCGTATGACATAAATACTGAAAGAAGAGAAATTTTTCCTTAAACATCTTGTATCCTCTTGTCCATAAGTGTGACGCGCCTCACACCCATGCACAAGACTCTACTCAACATGACTTTCAGACACCCTAGGATACTTCAAATTATTAGGCTCAGATACCAAGTTTTGTCATGACCCGAGGCTACCTCCTAGTCGTAACAATGGTGCTTATGGTCACAAATGACCTAAAGCTAACCCATGAGATGGTACCTACTGTGAGCCCTGAACAAAATATGAGCATAATATATATGCAGAAGATAAACTAAAAAGGGAATGTAAATATGAATATTGAGATACTAAATTAATCACAAGTATAAAATATCTGATAAAACTAAAAATAATTGACTGACTTACTAAATGACTGTCTGAATGTATGAAAGCCTCTAAATTGACTGAGTTGAAGGGATAGACCCCCAACTAACTCCGACTGTCTAAATAAAATAAAATACAAAAATAGCTGAATAATCATAACATGTCCTCGATGGATGTAAACCCACCACTATAGCTACTAGATTATGCTGAGCTATCTAACTTTGATCGGGAAACTGTGCATCTGAACCTATGATATAAGACATCATAGCACAAAGAAAAGTATGCAGTCAGTACTTTGAATGTACTGGTACATGATATGAGGTCAGACTGATATACATGGGGTACTATACATATGAAATAAGGACTAACTAAATAGCATGAGACAATTGAACATTAATGCATGAAAATTGTAACGTCTAAGAATGCAAGACCAAGTGTATATCTGTTATGTTACTGAGTTAATCTGTAATCTAAAAGTATGAAAGATGAAAAAAATTGAATATCTAAAAGTCTGTATATTTAGTCAAGCAAACTTGAACTGAAGATACACTTAATACTATACTGAGGCTGTGATAGGTATCATCTAAATGACATGCCCCAATCTGAGCTAATTGGGATCCAACCTATAACCCCAGTTGGAAGGATGTCAGTACTGTGCCATGGGTACTAACACTGGCTGTGTGGATTTACTAATCTGATGTGCTGAAGGACTAGGGAGTCAGTCCTAAACTAGTGGGTGACCCCTAAGAGAGTGTTAGTCCTAAAATTGTAGGTGATATCTCATAATCCTATGCTGGCTATGTAGTTCTGGAACTTAGGGACTTCTATTAAGAACCTAGTCCTAACTTGCGGGTAAGCCTCTATCCCTAGGTTCGCTCAGTGTTAAATCCTACTCCCAACTGAACTGACATTGGTAATGAACTAAACTAAACTCAACTAAATGCTGTTACATAACTAATAGTGCTCATCATAAATATGAATATCTAAGTATACTGATAGATTCATGAATTAACTGTCTGAATACTTGAAAAATTAAATTTGTATAAATCACGTAGGTATCGAGCGTTCATAAGCCACCAGCACTGAATGGAATTAACAATAATTCCATATAAAAGCTTTAAAACCATAATAGGGGATCACTGTTAAAAAACCCAACACTTAGGCATTTCATCAAACATATGAGAGTCATGAACTTAAGCATGGAAATGGGTAAAGCATGAGAGAATAACATGATTACAAGACTAAAATCATAACTTAGAGATTTAATGTGAAGATTACAACATTTAAAACATGTAATGGCTCATTCCACTTGAAAACACTTTTAAACTTAACTTGTAATTGAATTAACCAGAGATTCATGGAGATATTTCAAATTAAACATGGCAAACTCATAATTTAAAACTAAAAGTGGATTCTTGGACTCCATGGGTGGAAGAGGCCCATGGATGAGCATCACACATATCTCACTAGACAAATTTGTGATAATCCTTGAGAGTTTTCTTGACATTTGAAGTTTTAATCCCTTGATTGTTTGTGAAAGGGTTAGGGTTTGTTCTTGAGATGGGAAATGATTTCTTTGGGAGATTTTATGAGTAAAAGGGATAATAATGTTCCTTAGAGACCCCAATTTTGTGTTATGGAGGAAATAGGGTGAGGGAAATGACTCAAATATCCCCATGGGCACATAACTCATATAGCTGTGGGGGAATAACCCATGCACCGTGGCACTTTCCTGACATGATATTCGACGCACCGCGTAGCTCTCCCCATGAGATATGCAATGCACCATGCAGCTCTCCCCATGCAATATGTAATGCATCGCGGCCATATCGTGGTGCTGCACTATTTTGACCATCCAAACATGTCCCAAACCTCGTCAGAAAAATCCAAAATTCACCTGAGACATACTTTAAACCACCTCGATCATGAATCATCTCTAAAATTGACATCCCAAGGTCAAGAAGGTCAAAAATAAAATCGTCAAATTTAGGGACCTACGAAATGACTAAGTACCCAACACTTGATGAAATTTCTAAGTCTTGGACACTTTTCTACATGCAACCGAGAGTTGAATTGAGCTAAGATCTTATGGGATATTACATTATCTCTCCTTGGGAACACTCATCCTTGAATGAGACTGGTTAGACTAAAAACTACTGGGGAAATTGACATCATATACTGGACATGCATGACTGGAACATGATTACATAACTAAGGTCTGAAACATGATACATAAACTGAACTTAATGTATGCAATCACTTGAAATGGATTACATAGCTGAAACTGAGAATGAAAAAAAGTCCATCTAAAGAAAATCGTTACCTCAAGTTGGATCTGAGTTTGCAGAGAAACGGTAAGGGTACTTGGTTCACATATCTGCTTCTACTTCCCAAGTGGTTCCCTCAATAAAATAGTTCCACCAAAGAACTTTGACCAAGGAAACTTCTTTGTTCCTTAGTCTATGAATCTTACGATCAAGAATCTCAACTGGGATTTCTTCATAAGAAAGGTTATCCTGAACATCCATACTTTCTAATGGGACAACAACATCTGAATCACCAAAACACTTCTTCAACAGGGAATAATGGAACACTGGATGCACTGATGCTAAATTTGCATGCAACTCTAGCTCATAAGCTACCTTCCTAAAATAACTTAAGATCTTATATGGTAAAACATAACGAGGAATGAGTTTCCCCTTCTTGCCAAATCTCTTCACACCCTTCATGGGTGAGATTTTCAAATAAACCAAATCACCAACCTCAAACTCAAGATCGTTTCTCTTTATATCTGAATAGGATTTCTGATGGCTTTGGGCTATCTTCAGCCTCTCTGTGATCAACTAAAATTTTTCCATCACATCAAAATCTAATTTTTCTCTACCAAAGCAGCTTTACCTGCTTCCAACCAACCAATAGGAGACCTAAATCTCCTCCCATAAAAAGCCTCAAATGGATCCAACTGAATACTAGAGTGATAGCTGTTGCTATAGGCAAACTCAATCTAAGGGAAGTGATCATCCTAAATACCTTTAAAATTAATAACATATGCTCTCAATATGTCCTCTAAAGTATAAATGGTCCCCTCTACCTGGCCATCTATCCAAGGATGAAAAGCTGTATTGAGATGAACTTAGGTACTGAGACCCTTCTGAAAAGCCTTCCAAAAGTAAGAGGTAAACTGAATACCTATATCTAAAATGATTGAGAAAGGGACTCCATGCAACTTAACCAACTCTCTATAGCAAAGCTTGGAATAATACTCCACTGAATAAGAAGTGTGAACTGGCAAGAAATGAGCTGATTCGGTCATTTTATTTACAATGACCCATATAAAATTATGTTAACAAAGCGTACGAGGCAAACCCATCACAAAATCTATGTTCACCTCTTCCCACTTCCAAGTGGGGATGCTGAACTCCTACAACGTACCACTAGGCCTCTGGTTCTTAACTTTAACCTACGGACAATTTGAACCCTTAGACAGAAACTCTATAATATCTCTCTTCGTACCTCTCCGCCAATAGACTTTCTTCAAATTGCGATACATCTTAGTGGTTCCTGGGTGAATGGAATACTGTGTACCATGCTCTTCTTCTAAGATCCACTACCTCAAACCATCAACACATGGAATACACAATCTACCCTGATAATGCAACACACCATCTCCCCCTTGGAAGAAAGCCTCTATCTTCTGATCTCTAACCGCCTCCTTTAACTTAACCAAAATAGGATCCCTATCTTGATTTTCAATCACTTCAGTAACCAAAGAAGACTCTAAACCATTCTGAACCTATATACTACCCTCATCTAAATCAATTAATTAAATACCTAATCTAGCCAACTAATGAGCCTCCCTAACTAACTTTTTATTATCCTCCTTAGCATGAGAAACACTACCCATAGACAATCTGCTAAGGGCATTTGCCATTACATTGGCCTTGCTCGAATGATACAATACACTTATATCATGATCTTTTAATAGCTCAAGCCACCTTATCTGACGAAGATTCAAATCTTTCTATGAGAATACATACTACAAAATTTTGTGATCCATGAACACATCAACATGAACCCCATAAAGATAATGCCTCCAAATTTTCCAGGCAAAAATGGCAACTGCCAACTCTAGATCATGGGTAGGATAATTATTTTCATGGGGTTTAAGTTGTCTAGAGGAATGGGCTATGACCTTACCTCTCTGCATCAATACATAACCAAGACCAACTCTAGAAGTATCACAGTAAACTACAAGCCCATTAGGACTATTTAGTAAGGTCAAGACTAGGGATGAGGTAAGTCGAGTTTTTAACTAATGAAAACTCTTTTTGCCAGAGTCTAACCATTGAAACTTAACTTTCTTTTGGGTCAGCCGAGACATGGGGGATGCAATAGAAGAAAACCCTTCAAAAAATCATCTGTAATAGCCTGCTAAACCTAAGAAACTTCTGATATTTGATAGAGAGATAGGGCTGGGCTAGTTTCTCGCTGCTTCAGTCTTTTGAGGGTCAATCTAATGCCATTATCGGAAATAATATTGCTAAGGAAAGCTACTGATCTTAGCCAAACTTCAATCTTAATGAATTTGGCGAACAAATGATGATCTCTAAGAGTCTGTACCATAATTCTCAGGTGGTAATGAATTTGGCGAACAACTAATGATCTCTAAGAGTCTGCAATCCAATTCTTAGGTGGTCTGCATGATCATTTTCACTATAGGAATAGATGAGAATATCATCAATGAATACTATGACAAATATGTCCAAGTATGGCTTGAACACTCTGTTCATCAAGTTCATGAAAGCTGCAGGGGCATTCGTTAGTCCAAAAGACTTAACTAAAAATTTAAAGTGACCATACCGAGTTCTGAAGGTTGTTTTTGGAATTCCACATTCTCTGACTCTAAACTGATGATAGCCAAATCTGAGGTCTATCTTAGAGAAATAACTGGCACCCTAAAGCTGGTCAAATAGGTTTTTAATTTTAGGAAGTAGGTACTTATTCTTGATCATAACTTTATTCAAATGACAGTAATTAATGCACATTCTAAGAGAACCATCTTTATTATGCATGGACAAGACTGTAGTGCCCCATGGGGGAAGCACTTGGCTTGATGAAACCCTTATCTAAGAGATATTTCAACTTTTCTTTTAACTCATTCAACTTAGCTGGAGAAATTCGATAAGTTGGAATAGAGATAGGATAGGTATCTGAAAGGAGATTTATTCCGAAGTCAATTTCCCTTTTAGGAGAAACTCTAGAAAGATCTTCATGGAACACATCTGGAATTTCCTTACTACTAAAACTGACTCGAGACTAGGAGTCTTAGAACTAGAGTCTTTGACTCTAACAAGATGGTAAACACACCCCTTATATATCATCTTTCTTGCTTTGAGATATGAAATGAACTGTTCCTTAAACACTGAGGTACTACCCTATAATTTCTCAAGTCTGTACCCTAGACGCTATACGGTGCTCATAATCCCTAAGGACCACAAGCTAATCTATGGCTAGTACCTACTGTAATAACTGAATAACAATAATACTAAAATATGCAAAAATTAGGTAAAAATTGGCCATAAGGTTCAATACTATGAATAATACTGAATAGGGTATCACAATACCAAAAATAAGCATCAATACTAAAAACTAAACAACTGTCTGAAAATACTCTAGTCTGAAAAGCCTCTAAACTGTTTGAACTATGGAGTTGATGGGACAAGTCCCCAAATAACTTTGACTACTAAAAATAATACTTAAATGCTAAAAACAACCATGTCCTCAAACTATAAAGACTCACCACTACACTGTTTACTGAAAATCTGAACTGCTAAGGGTGCTCTAAAGCTCGTGCATCTGAACCTATGATATAAAACATCAAAGCACAAAAGAAAAATATGCGTCAGTACTTTGAATGTACTGGTATGCTCAGTGAGGTAGGCTGAAATACATGGGTTCATATGCATACTAACTAAATAACATGAGTATGACTGAATGAGAGTACATGTATGAATATGTATGTTATAACTAGATCATGATAGTACTGAATACTCAATCTGAATACTGATTAACTAATATCTGATTTTACTAATACTGTATTACTGATAACTAAATGAATGTATCTGATAGCCCTAGTTCTGTGGAACTATACTAAGTTTTGTACTAAACTGAGTGACTATATCTGATAGTCGTGAATCTTTAGAACTGAACTGAGTTCTATTCTGAGATTGAGACTAAAACTGATATTGTAGAAGGTAATTATATAATTGACATGACCCTTTCTGAACTGATTGGGGTCCAATCTGTAAACCAGTTAGAAGGGTGTCAATACCGTTCCATGGGTAGAGATAAGCTATGAGTTAGCCTTCTCTGACAGAAAGCTCTTCCGTCAACCTTCGTAGGTAGGAAAACTCAAATGAGATATATCAAACCTAGTCTTGCAAGAAGATATCTCAACCTATGTTGGCTGCATAGTTCTGGAATATAAGAATTGCTTCTAAGGACCACACACTCTACTGACAGGTAAGCCCTTATCCTTGAATTCACTCGATGCTAAATCCTACTCTTAACTGAACGGACACTGAAATGATTTCTAGTTTGCACTAGACTGGACTAAATTGTTACTAATATTACTGTTTGACTAAACTAAACTGAGTTTACTAAGTTTTGTGGACTGATAAAATACTACTAAATTATGTTAACTGACTAAGTCTACTGAGGTTTGATCTGAGTACTGTGACTAAATTATGAGCACTAATGAGATTTCCTGGGTTTCTGTAACTGGATGAGTTCTACTGATCGAGTCACTACTGAGATTATTTTTCAAATGACACTAGCTCTATGTAAACAGCCAAATTGTCGGCTATTAAATACCTCCAGGACTCGATAGCATGAAAATAAAGCAGCACATGATCTTGCTTAGTATAAGCATGTGCATTGGATTCATAATGCATCTGTAGAGACATCTTATCAAACTTTTGCATAGTATAACTTGTAAATAAGATAACATGGCATAATTTCTTTCCCTTATTAGTTCAAATGAACAATTCATCATGCACTTGGTGAGCATACATGTGAACATAACACTAAACAATAAGTAGACATCATAATTCAAATACCCATTGACAATTCCAAGGGTTTTACATGGATCCTCATGATATTACATACATATCAATCAACCTCACATGAAACGTATCATAAAACATGGATTAGAATCCCAATTAATCATTAGAAACATGAACTTAATCAAACCCAACATGGATGAACACTTTACTTACATTAGTTGATGAATTTTTGAAAGTTAATGGTGAGTTCTTGATTGGAAATTTGAACACCTAGGGTTCTTGTTCTTGGGAAATTTGTGAAAGAATCAATATAATTACTCTCTAAAAGGTTTAATTTGGTATTTTTGGGGCTGAAGGGTATGGGAAAAAGACCTAATTAACCCTGAGGATATGGTTTTTTAATGCCTATAAACTGTGTTACCGATGCGTAGGCCAATGCACTGCGTCATTGGCATCGATGCGATAGCCAATGCGCTGTGTCAATTCACTGGAATTTGCACTGAAGCTAGGGAAAAACTATCTTATCAATATGATGGTCGACATGATGCATCAAGATCGCATCGACCCACTATTTTGGGCATCAAACATGGTCAAAATGAGGTTTGAAAAATCTGAAATTTGTTCTGGAACCTCTACTTTCATTCCTGATCATAAATTAACTCAAATATCAATATTTATAGGATGTAAAGGTCATGAAATAAGATTGCCAACTTTTGAAGGCTAAAATGGCACTAAGTCTGAATGCTTATTTAATGTATTCTAAGTCTAGGACCCCTAACAAGCTTAAAGGACTGAATTAAGCTAAGAATTTTGCGGAGTCTTACATACCCATCCATTCAATGACTGGTTCTTTGGGAAATTGAAACTAAATTACTCTATTTATACAATCAAATGAAGAATAACATAAGAGGAGCTATCCATGCTGAGAATGACATCAAAATCAATCATCTCTAACTCTACGAGGTCAACTAAGGTGACTTTCTAGGATACTGTGATTGGAAGGTTCATGTCTATCTATTTGGATACAGTAGAGACACCTATTAGAGTAGACACTATAAAGGGTTCTAATAATGTTTCACGACAGATGCCGAAGTTGAAGGATATATAAGGAGTTATAAAAACAAGTGAAGCTCTGGGGTCTAATAAAGCATAAACATACATATGAAAGACTTGTAACGTACCCGTAACTATGTTAGGAGAACTTTTCTAATCCTATAGGGACTTGAGTACATACAATTAGTTCTGGTTTTGACAACTGGTAGCACTGGAAGTGGTGCCCTACTGAGTCGGGCAACCTGCTGGAGCTGATGATAGATTGTACTGGCCCTACTAGAGAGAATCCTTTCCCATCTGAGCAACTAATGGACACTCTCTAACCCTATTGGATTTCCACACCCAAAAAAACATCACTACCAGCCTTACACACACCCTGATAATTCCTTTCACACTTTCTGTAAAGCGGATTGGTACGACCATTATTCACACTACCTTATTACTTAGAGCCTGGAGCTCTATCCCGACTATCATTCTTGAAATTTGGAACTAGAGCACTAGCTAAAGACAAAGCTGGGGCTAAGAATCACTGATGGAACTGAGAACGATTGCCGCCTTCTGACCTTAGCTGAGAAAAGTTAAAACTACCCATCTTGGTCCTCTTATTCTCCTTTTTTTCTCTTTATGCTTCTTTTCTTCAATCTGTTGTGCATGAACCATAAGCCTGGATAGGTCCATCTCCTAAATCAACATAGCAGTCCTACACTTCTTAAACACACTATCAACTACACCAAAAACAAACTTACTTATTCTAGACGTATTGTCAATCACCATCGAAGGATCATACCTTGCCAGCTGAGTGAACTTAAGTGAGTATTTATTTATGCTTATATTACCTTGCTTCAAATTGATGAAATCCTGCCCCTTAGATTCCCTCAACTCCAATGGAAAGAACCTATCTAACAAAAACTTGGCAAACTCCTCCTACTCTACAGGCCCTACCTTAATATCACTATCCTCCATCCACTGCTTAGACTAGGTATGAGCTATATCCTACAATATACAGCCAACTCTAAACTCTCACTCAAAGTGACACCCATGATATCTATCATCTTCTAAACCATATCGATGAACTCCTGTAGATCCTTTTTAGACTTAGATCCCGAGAACAAAGAAGGGTTTATTTGGGTAAAGTCTCGATACCTAGCTGTAGTTGTATTTTCCACTGGATTAGATGGGGAAACAACCCACTGGTTGTTCTGAGAATCTTCTGAATGAGCCAAGGTAGTGAAAACAACTCTAAATTTGGCATGAGAGACATTCTCATTCAGGGGATCTTCCTAAATAGGTAGTGGTGTGGGCTAATTTCCATTCCTTCTTTTGTTGTTTCCTTTCAGAGGAATTGTTTGATAATGGAATATGAGTTAGAAAGAGAGCTTAAATAAAGTTCATGCTCATTCGCACGATATGAATACTGAAAGAAGGGCAACTTTTCCTTAAACATCTTATAGTCTCTTTTCCATAAGTGTGGTGCGCCTTACATCCATGCATAAGATCTACTCAACACAACTTTTAGATTTACTTGGACACTTCAAAACCTTAGGCTCTGATACAAAGTTTTGTCACGACCTGAGGCTACCCCTTAGTTGCAACAACGGTGCTTACATTCATAAGTCACCTCAAGCTACCCATGAGCTGGTACCTGCTGTGAGCACTGGACAAAATGTGAACATAATTTATATGTGGAAGATAAACTAAAAAGGTAATGTAAATTTGAATATTGAGATACTGAATCAATCACAAGTCTGAAATATCTAACAAAACTGAAAGTAATTGACTAAATATCTGTCTGAACGTCTAAAAACCTCTAAACTGACTGAGGAGTGGATAGGATAGACCCCCAATTAACTCCAACTGACTAAATAAAATAAAATATTGAAATAGCTGAGTAATCATAATATGTCCTTGATGGATAAGGACTCATCACTGTGGCTGCTGGATTATGCTGAGCTGTCTAACTGCGATCGAGGAACTGTGCACCCAAACCTATGATATAAGACATCATAGAACAAAGAAGAGTATGCAGTCAGTACGTTGAATGTACTGGCATATGATATGAGTTCAGAATGATATACATGGCTTACTGTGTATATAAAATAAGGACTAATTGAATAGCATGAGACAATTAAACATAAATGCATGAAAGTTGTAATGTCTGAGAATGCTAGACTAAGTGTATATCTGTTATGTTTCTGAGTTAATCTGTAATCTAAAAGTATAAAATCTAAAAAAAATTGAATATCTTAAAGTCTGTAAACTTAGTCAAGTAAACTTGAATTGAAGATACAATGAATACTATACTGATACTGTGGGAGGTATCATCTAACTGATATGCCCTAATTTAAGATAATTGAGGTCAAACCTATAACCCCAGTTAGAAGGGTGTTAGTACTGTGCCACAGGTACTAATACTGGCTATGTGGATCCACTAATCTGATATCCTGAAGGACTAAGGAGTCAATGTTAAACTGGTGAGTGACCCCTAAGAGATTGTCAGTCCTAAAATGATAGTGACATATCATAATCCTATGTTGGATATGTAGTCTTGGAACTTAAGGACTGCTACTAAGGACCCATTCCTAACTGGCGGGTGAGCCCCTATCCCTAGGTTTGCTCGGTGCTAAATCCTACTCCCAACTGAACTGACTCTTATGCTGAACTAAACTAAACTCAACTAAATGCTGATACATAACTGATAATGCTCATCATAAATATGAATATCTAAGTATACTAATAAGATTCATGGATTAACTATTTGAATACTTGAAAACTAAATTTATATAAATCACGTAGGTATCGGGTTTTCATAACCCACCAGCACTGACTGGAATAAACAATAATGTCTTATAAAAGCTTTAAAACCATAGTAAGGGATCACTGTTCAAAAATCCAACACTTAGGCATTTCATCAAACACATAAGAGTCATGAACCTAAGTATGAAAATGGGTAAAGAATGAGAGAATAAATGATTACAAGACTAAAATCATAACTTAGGGATTTAACATGAAGATTACAATATTTAAAACATGTAATGGCTCATTCCACTTGAAAACACTTTTAAACGTAACTTGTAATTAAATTAACCAGAGATTCATGGAGATATTTCAACTTAAACATGGCAAAATCATAATTTAAAACAAAAAAGGGATTCTTGGTATGTCGGATTATAGCTATTAAGGTGTGTTGGATGTTCACCCATGGGTCCCTTTTACCCACAGAGCCCAAAAACGTTCTTTTCAACTGAAGTATGGATTTTTCTCTTATTATGGAGTTTTTGTATGTTCAAGATGGATTAATTTCATGTCTTTCCTTAGTAATTGAACTCAATTCATGTCCATGTATGGTTCCATGAAAAGTCAAGTTATCTCATGCTTTGATTTCCAATTTCTCATGTCAATATCCAAGTGAATTTCATGTTATAATATTGAATTGTAATTTGGCCATGTAATTATGTGGTTTTCCTTATACTTAACACATTCTTATGTTCAAGTTTATGACTCTCACATGTTTGATGAAATTTTTATGTTTTGAGTCTTTGAACCATGATTTCATTCTACAGTTTAAGCCTTAATATTGTATTTTATGATCATTCAGTGATGGTGGGTTATGAACACCCAATACCTATGTGTTTTACATGATATAGATCTTTCAAGTAATGATTTCAATTAAACCATGAATATTACCATTTACTTAGTTGTTATGATCATAGGTTTAAGATGTCTTCCTACTAGTTGAGGGTTGACACATATCTCATGAGAGCACCTGCCAGTAGAGGGAGACTCCTTAGTTCTTTGGGACATCAGCCTTATAGATCTATATCGTCAGCCATGTGTTAGTACCCATGGCACGATAATGACACCCTTCTAACTGGAGTAACAGGTTGGACCCCAATTAACTCAGATTGAGGCATGTCAGTTACATGATACCTCCCACAGTTTTAGTCAGTATTACAGTATATCCCAATTCAGTTAGCTTGACCAAGTGTACAGATTTTCAGTTATTCAGTTATACAGATATTAGTCTTTCAGATTTCAAAATATTTATGTAACACATTTATGTTTGGTTTTGAATTCTTAGCTATTACAAGTTCTTGCATTCATTCTTAGTTATTTCATGTATTTCAGCCAGTCCTCATCTTATATAACAGTACATTCAAAGTACTGGCTGCATACTTTTCTTTGTACTATGTTGTCTTATAACATAGGTTCGGATGCTCAATTTCTTGATTGTTCTTAAACGGCTCAATGTTAGTAGTAGGGGTGAGTCCTTATCCATCAAGGACATAATATATTTTCTTAGTTATTTCAATATTTTCTTAAGATAATTCAGCTAGAGTTAGTTGGGGGTTTGTCCCATCAACTCCTCATAATGTTTAGAGGCTTTCAAATAATAAGTTATTTCAATATGTAATACCCCATATTTTCCTAACATAATCTAAGTCCCAATACATGAGTATTCATATATAACATTTTCGAAACACTCATTATTTTCTAGTTTAGAGCCTGTCATTGTGTAGGAAATTGAATTATCTTTCCAATGATATAAAATTCACCTAAATGCGATAACTGGGTAAGAAGTTATGGCGATTTTAAGTTTTAGTCATTAAACACCATCATTTTAGCCCTTAGTGCATCGTGGAGCCAGTATAAATGATGATTGTCAATTTCCAGTTAAGCTCCATGAAACCACCGCATTGCGTCGTCAGCCAAAATCCTAATTGTCCTTTTTCCAGTGTCCTATCGCGATAATGACATATCACGCCAAGGGTGAATTTAGGAATCAAAAGGGCACCGCGATTCCTCCGCGTCATGACAATCCCTCAGTTCCCAGTTGTATAATTTTAGTGACACGGTGCGATAGCGCCGGTTGCGCCAGCTATAAAATCAAGAATTTTCAGTAATTTCGAGTTTTAAGTCTGAGGGCATTGCAGTCTTTTTTCCCTCACTCCAGTCAGCCTTTAAGACAAAATTCACCCTAATTAAACCATTATTTCATTATTTTAATAACTTTTCCCCTAAATCAAAGAAGATTCTCTCCCAATCAAGAACCCTAGCTCTCAAATTCAAGGGCAATCATCAAGAATTCACAAAGAACTTTAAGAAATCCATCAATTAAGGTATGTTAGATGTTCATCCATGGATCCCTTTCATCCATGGATTCCAAGCAACCTTTTAAATTATAAAATTATGATCTTTTAAAGTTATTATGTTTTAAGTTATGATTTCACCCATGAGTCTTCATGAACTATGATTCTATACCACGTTACCATGGAATTATTGTTATTACTTTATCCTCCATGTTTTTAATGTTGTTATTTATTGAACAAGACCTCGATTTAACTCTATTATGTCATATTTATTCTATTTCTATATGTTTTATGCCATTCCTATGATTGTTTTAAACCATGAACTACAAGTGTTTGATAGAATGCCTACAAGAGTGATTGATTTAAATAAAAGACTCCATGTTTTGTCCTTCGAGCTTTAGTGTCATTTTATTATTATTGTTTTTCAGTCCTGGGGGTATTGAATACCCAAAAACTACTGTTTTTAATTTAGTCTAGTCTTAGTACATTATAAAATAGTCTTCAGAGTATATTATGAGCATTATCAGAATAGTCAAATATCAGTCATTAAACTCAGAACAGTCTAGTATCTCAATGTTTCTCAGTTGGGAGTAGGATTTAGCACCAAGCGAGCATAGGGTGGTGGCTTCCCCGTCAGATAGGCAGAGTCGTTAGTAGTAGTCCCTATACTCCAAAACTACATAGCCAACGTAGAATATGAGTAGTCACCCATCAAATTAGAGTTGACTATCTCACAGGTGTTACTCGTCAGTTCAGGCTTGACACCCTTAGTCCTTTGGACATTATATTAGTTTAGTGGATCCACAAATCTATTATTAGTTCTCATGGCACAATATTAATACCCTTCCAACTGGGGTTATAGGTTGGACCCCGATTAGCTCAAATTAGGGAATGTCGGTTAGATGATACCTCCCATAGTCTCAGATGTAGTCTTAGTTATAGTCCAAACTCAGTTATTCAGTCTTAGAGTTGTTTGACCAAAGCATACAGATTTTAATTTATATATTTTTCTCAGTTTATGTTATATGCTTGGACATGCATCCTCAGTATTTACAGATTTTTATGCATTTTCAGTATCTACAGATTCTATGCTCTTTATTCAATACTTCATACTTTACATGGATATACAGTTAATTATTATTATTCCTATTCATGAAACCATGCATATCAGGCTACCTCATTTAGCATACCAGTACATTTTAAGTACTGATCGTATACCTTTCTTTTGTACTATGATGCATCATATCATAGGTGCTGATGCTCAGTTCCCAGATCACACTTAATCCCTTAGATTATCAGTAGTACAGTAGCAGTAGAGTTAGTTGGGGACTGTTCCATCAACTCACAATATTTAGTTTAGAGGCTTTTCAGACACTACGACTAGCTATTCAGATTATTCAGATTTTAGTATTATGCCAGATTCATAATTCAGTAGTTGTTTTATTATTAAAACCTTATGGCAATTCAATTATTCCTCTACATTCATTATTATATTATTCAGTGCTCACAATAGGTACCAACTGATAGGTTAGCTTGTCGTCTCTCGGGATCGTAAACATCGTGTAGTGACTAGGGGGTAGTCTCAGGTATTTACAAACTTGGTATCAGAGCCAAAGGTTTTAAAGTGTCCTAGAAAGTCTGAAAGTTGAGTAGAGTCTTATACATGGGTGTGTAGAGCGCCACACTTATGGACAAGAGGCTACAAGGAATTTAGGAAAAAGTTTCCCTTCTTTTAGTATTAATGTCATGTGAGTGAGCAAGAGCTCAAGTTAAACTCTCTATCTAATCCACTTCTTTCTTTCATTTATAGAACATACCTCCCAAAAAGAATGAAAAAAAAAATAGAAACTCAGCCAACCCTTCAGTCCATCCAGGCAGATCCTCTGGACGAGCATGTTTTTCATGCAGAATTTAAATCTGTGTTCACTACTTTAGCCAATTCAGTAACAGTACAAAATGAACGGCCAATTGGTTTTCTGGCCAACCCAGTAGCCAATACTACTGCAACCAAAATTTGAGATCTCACCCGGATGAATCCTCCTTATTTCATAGGATCCAAATCGGAAGAAGATCCATAGGAATTCTTAGATATGGTTCATAAGGTAACGGATGCTATGGGGTGATGTCTAGTCAAAGTGTTGAGTTGGATACATATCAACTGTAGGATGTAGCCAATACTTGGTTTAATCCATGAAAAGTTAATAGGGGTGTAGATGCAGGGTCTATAGAATGGGAAGAGTTTGCCATAACTTTCGTAGATAGATTCTTCCCATTAGAGTTGAGAGAGGCCAAAGTGTTAGAGTTCATTAATTTGAGACAAGGTAACATGAGTATGAGGGAGTATTTCCTCAAGTTTACTCAGTTAGCTAGGTATTCTTCTCATGTGGTAGCTGATAATAGGTCTAAGATGAGTAAGTTTGTGTCTAGTATATCTGATAGTATGGTCAAGGAGTACAGGACTGTAATGCTGATTAGTAAGATGGATTTGTCTAGGATAATAGTCTATGCTCAAAAGATAGAGGAGCAAAAGATTAAAGAGAAGGAGAGAGAAAACAAGAGAGCTAGGATGGGTAGTTTTAATTTCAATCAGCCAAAGTCAGAAGGTGGTAACTGTTCTTAGTTTTATCAGAGGTCTTCAGCCCCAACACCTTCTTCATCCAGTGCTCCAGTACCTAAATTCAAAAATTACAATAGGGATAGGGCACAGTCTCTAAGTCCCAGGTCAATGTTAGTAGTGCTTGTATTAATCCTTTATGTCAGAAGTGCGGTAGGCACCATCAGGGTAAGTGTAAAGTGGGTAGTGATGTATGCTTCGGGTATGGTAAGCCAGGCCATCGGATTAGATAGTGTCGATTAGTTACTCAAAAGAGTAGGGATGTGCACAACAGGGCCAGTCCCATCAGTCATCAGTTCCATCCAGTCGCCCGACTCAGCAGGGTGCCACTTCCAGTGCTACCATTGATCAGCGTCCGAATAGATTATATGCTCTTCAGTCCCGCCAAGATCAGGAAAATTTTCTTGGCATAGTCATTGGTACGTTCCAATTCTTTTACTTATATGTTTATGCTTTAATAGACCTTGGAGCTTCTCTTTCTTTCGTAACTCCATATATAGCCGTCAACTTTGGAGTTAGTCTCGAAACTCCTGCAGAGCCCTTTTCAGTGTCTACCCTAGTAGGTGTTTCCATTGTATCCAGATAGGTATACAGGAACTGTTTGATCACAATATCTTAGAAAGTTACCTCAGTTGATCTCGTAGAGTTAGAGATGACATATTTTGACATCATTCTCGACATGAATTAGCTTCACTTATATTGTACCTCAGTTGACTGTAGAAATAGATAGTTAATTTCTAGTTCCCAAATGAACCAGTCCTTGAATGGAGGGGTAGTACTACAACTCTTAGGGGTTAGTTGATCTGGTACCTTAGAGCCAGAAAGATGATATCAAAGGGGTGTATTTACCATCTATACGAGTCAAAGACTCTAACTCAGAAACTTCAACTCTTGAATCAGTTCCAGTAGTAAATGAATTCTCAGATGTATTTCTTGAAGATCTCCCAGGAGTTCCTCCCAAAAGGTAAATTGACTTCAAAATAGACCTTCTCCCAGATTCTCAGCCTATATCTATTCTTCCCTACAAAATGGCTCCAGATGAACTCAAAGAACAGTTGAAGGATCTCTTAGATAAGGGATTCATCAGACACAACATCTCCCCATGGGGTGCACCTGTTCTATTCGTATGTAAGAAAGACGGTTCTCTTAGGATGTGTCTTGACTACCGTCAGTTGAACAAGGTCACAGTCAAGAATAAATATCCACTCCCTAGAATCGATGGCTTGTTTGACCAACTTCAGGGTGCTAGCTACTTTTCTAAGATATACGTCAGATTGGGCTATCATCAACTTAGGGTCAGGAAATGTGACATTTCTAAAACAACTTTTGAAACTCAGTATGGTCACTTTGAATTTCTAGTATTGTCCTTTGGTCTTACAAATGCCCCAGTAGCCTTCACGGACTTGATGAACCAAGTGTTCAAGAAGTACTTGGATATGTTCATCATAGTATTCATTGATGACAATATTATTTACTCCCATAGGAAAAATGAGCATGTACATCACCTCAAAGTAGTGCTTTAGACTCTTAGAGATCATCAGTTGTTCGCTACATTCAGTGAGTATGAATTCTGGCTACGATAAGTAGCTTTCCTCGGCCATATTATTTTTGGTGATGGCATTAGAGTCGATCCTCGAAAGACCAAAGTGGTGAGAAACTATCCAAGACCCATCTCTCCATCAGATATTAGAAGTTTCTTAGGTTTAGCTGGCTATTACCATCAGTTTGTTGAAGGGTTTTATTCTATTGCATCCCCCATGTCCATATTGACTCAGAAGAGAGTTAAGTTTCAATGGTCAGATTCCTGTGAGAAAAGTTTTTAGGAGTTGAAGACTCGACTCACCTCTGCCCCAGTCTTGACTCTAACAAATGGTTTATATGGTTTTGTTGTGTACTGTGATACATCCAGAGTAGGTTTGGGTTATGTCCTCATGTAGAGAGGTAAGGTCGTAGCCTATACCTCCAGACAACTTAAACCCTATGAGAGGAGTTATCCGACTCATGATCTTGAGTTAGAAGCAGTAGTATTTGCCTAAAATATTTGGAGGCATTACTTATATGGGGTGCATGTAGATGTGTTCACAGATCACAAAAGCCTTTAGCATGTATTCTTTCAGAAAGATTTGAATCTATATTAGAGAAGGTTATTAGAGTTATTGAAAGATTATGACATGATTACTTTGTATCATTCGAACAAGGCCAATGTAGTGGCTGATGCTCTCAGTAGATTGTCTATAAGTAGTGTTGCTCATGTTGAGGATAAGTTAGCTTAGGAAGTTTATCAGCTTGCCTGACTAGGTATTTGCTTAGTCGACTCAGCAGAGGGTAGTGTGTGTGTGCAGAGTAGCACTGAATCATCTCTAGTTTTTGAGGTAAAGAAAAAGTAGGATAGAGATCCCAGTCTAGTTAAGTTAAAAAAATTAGTCAGAGAACAAAAGGTGGAGGTTTTCTCCCAAGGGGGAGATGGTGTTTTGCGTTGTCAGGGTAGATTGTGTATGCCTAGTGTAGATGATTTGAGGCAACGAATTCTTGCAAAAGCGCATGGTGCGTGTTACTCTATTCATCCAGGGGCCACTAAGATGTACCATAATTTACAGGAGATCTATTGGTGGAGTGGGATGAAGAAGGATATTATAGAGTTTGTAGCTAAGTGCTCTATATGCCAACAAGTTAAGATTGAGCACCAGAAGCCTAGTGTGTTCATGTAGGAGTTTAATATTCCCTGTGGAAATAGGAGAAAGTGAATATTGACTTTGTGACAGGTTTCCCTCGTACCCATCATCAACATGATTCTATTTGGGTTATTATAGACAGGATGACTAAATCAGCTCATTTCTTACCAGTCCATACCTCCTATTAAGCCGAAGACTATGCCAAACTCTATCTCAAAGAGTTGGTTAGGTTGCACGGTGTTCCCTTATCTATCATCTCTCACAGAGGTACCCAGTTTACCTCTCATTTTTGGAAAGCATTCCAAAAGAGTCTTGGAACCCGAGTCCATCTCAGTACAACTTTCCACCCTCAGATACACAGTCAAGCAGAAAGGACCATTCAGACTCTAGAACATATGGTGAGAGCATGCACAGTTAATTTTAAAGGTAGTTGGGATGACCACTTTCCTTTGATTGAATTTTCATACAATAACAACTATCATTCCAGTATCCGTATAACTCTATTTGAGGCTCTCTATGGAGAAAGATATAGATCTCCAATTGGTTGGTTTGAAGTAGGTGAGGCCACAGTAGTAGGGCCTGACTTGGTGTTTGATGCGTTAGAGAAGGTTCAATTAATTAGAGAAAGGCTTAGGGCTGCCCAGAGTCGACAGAAATCGTATGTAGATGTGAGAGAAAGGATCTTGATTTTGAGGTCGATGATTACATATACTTGAAAATCTCTCCCATGAAAGGAGTAAAGAGATTTGGCAAGAAAGGAAAAATCAGTCCCCGATATGTCGGTCCCTTCAAAATTCTCAGTTGTTTCAAAAAGGTAGCTTACGAGCTTGAGTTGCCTTTAGATTTAGCCTTAGTACACCTAGTCTTCTATGCATCATTATTGAAAAAGTGTATTAGTGATCCAGCTGTAGTTGTTCCCTTAGAATTTGTAGATATTCAGAATAGTCTTACCTTTGAGGAAGTCCAGTCGAAATTCTTAATCATCAAATTCGTACACTAAGGAACAAAGAAGTTCCACTAGTCAAAGTTCTTTGGTAGAATCAGTCTGTTAAGGGAGCCACTTGGGAAGCAGAGGCAGATATGCGGACCAAGTACCCTCATCTTTTCTCCACGAATCCAAATTAAGTATAAGGTACCAAATCTTCTTAAGATTTTTATCTATCATGCTTAGATTCAGTTGCATATCATGTTCATGTCAGTCGTGCATCCATGAATTAGTTTAGTCATGCATTCCATGCATTAGGTATACATGTTTAGTATGTCTTAGTCCATTAATTTTCCCTCAGCTTAACCAGTCTCATTCGAGGATGAATGATCTCAAAGGGGAGATATTGTGATACCCCATATTTCCCTAACATAATCTAAGTCCTAATACATGAATATTCATATATAAAATTTTTGAAACACTCATTATTTTCAAGTTTAGAGTGCCATTGTGTAGGAAATTGAATTAGCTTTCCAACGATATAAAATTCATCTAAATCCGATAATCGGGTAAGAAGTAATGGCAATTTTACATTTTAGTCGTTAAACATCATCATTTTAGCCCTTAGCGCAT
This sequence comes from Capsicum annuum, assembly GCF_002878395.1. Taxonomy (NCBI): domain Eukaryota; kingdom Viridiplantae; phylum Streptophyta; class Magnoliopsida; order Solanales; family Solanaceae; genus Capsicum; species Capsicum annuum. The sequence goes on along the minus strand of NC_061111.1, from coordinate 159,917,368 downwards.
CGCGGAGCCAGCATAAAGGATGATTGTCAATTTCCAGTGAAGCTCTGTGAAACCACCGTATCGTGCCATCAGTCAAAATCCTAATTGTCCTTTTCTAGTGTCCTGGCACGATAATGGTGCGTCGTGCCAAGGGTGAATTTCAGAATCATAAGGGCACCACGATTCCTCCACGTTGAACCAAACCCTCATTTCCCAGTTTTCCAATTCCAGTGACACAACGCGATAGCGCCGCGTCGCTCTAGCTCACAAATCAAAATTTTTTTAGTAATTTTGAGTTTTAAATCTGAGGGAATTACAGTCTTTTTCTTCTCACCCCAATCAGCCTTTAAGACAAAATTCACCCTAATTAACCCATTATTTCATTATTTTAATAACTTTTCCCCCAAATCAAAGAAGATTCTCTCCCAATCAAGAACTCTAGCTCTCAAATTCAAGGGAAATCCTCAAGAATTCACCAAGAACTTCAAGAAAGCCATCAATTAAGGTATGTTAGATGTTCATCCATGGATCCTTTTCATCCATGGAGTCCAAGCAACCTTTTAAATTATAAAATTGTTATCTTTTCAAGTTATTATGTTTTAAGTTATGATTTCGCCCATGAATCTCCATGAACTATGATTCTATACCATGTTACCATGGAATTATTGTTATTATTTAATCCTCCATGTTTTTAATGTTGTTATTTCTTGAAAAGACCTCATTTTAACTCTATTATGTCGGATTTATGCTATTTCTATATGTTTTATGCCATTCCTATGATTGTTTTAAACCATGAACTATAAGTGTTTGATAGAATGCCTACAAGAGTGATTGATTTAAATAAAAGCCTCCATGTTTTGTCCTTCAAGCTTTAGTGTCATTTTATTATTAGTATGTTTGAGTCCTGGGGGTATTGAATACCCCAAAACTACAGTTGTTTATTTAGTCTAGTCTCAGTACATTACAGAATAGTCTTCAGAGTATATTATGAGCATTATCAGAATAGTCAGATATCAGTCATTAAACTCAGAACAGTCTAGTATCTCAGTGTCTTTCTGTTGGGAGTAGGATTTAGCAGCGAGTGAGTGTAGGGATGGAGTCTTCCTCGTCAGATAGGCAGAGTCGTTAGTAGTAGTCCCTATACTCCAAAACTACATAGCCAACGTAGAATATGAGTAGTCACCCATCAAATTAGGGTTGACTATCTCACAGGTGTTACTCGTCAGTTCAGGCTTGACACCCTTAGTCCTTTGGACATTATATCAGTTTAGTGGATCCACAAAGCTATTATTAATACCCGTGGCATAGTATTAACACCCTTCCAACTAGGGTTGTAGGTTGGACCTCGATTAGCTCAAATTAGGGAATGTCGATTAAATGATACCTCCTACAGTCTCAGATGTACTCTCAGTTATGTCCCAGCTCAGTTATTCAATCTTAGTATTGTTTGACCAAAGTATACATATTTTAGTTTACAGATTTTACTTAATTTATGTTATATTCTTGGTCATGCATCCTCATTATTTATAGATTTTCATACATTTTCAGAATCTATAGATTTCATGCTCTTTCTTCAGTACTTTATGCCTTACATGCATATCCAGTTAATTATTATTATTCCTATTCATGAGACCATTCATATCAGCCTACCTCATTTAGCATACCAGTACATTCAATGTACTGATCGCATACCTTTCTTTTGTGCTATGATGTATCATATCATAGGAGCTAACGCTCAGTTCTCGAATCGTAGTTAGTCCCTCAAATCATCAGCAGTACAATAGCAGTGGTGAGTCCTCAACATCCGAGGACAGATTATATTACTCCATGTATTTATCTCAATAGTTAGTAGAGTTAGTTGGGTCCTGTCCCATCAACTCACGATATTCAGTTTAGAGGCTTTTCAGACACTACAATTAGCTATTCAGATTATTCAAATTTCAATATTATGCCAGATTCATAATTCAGTAGTCGTTTCATTATTAAAACCTTATGGCAATTCAGTTATTCCTCTACATTCTTGATTATATTATTCAGTGCTCACAACAGGTACCAGCTCATGGGTTAGCTTATGGTCTTTTGGGATTATAAGCACCGTGTAATGACTAGGGGGTAATCTTGGGTAGATACATAATATTACCAGTTTTTTCAAATAGACAGTTTGGTTTTCTAGTATTTTTATCAAATATTACAGACATGTTTTGATACATAATCTAGTATTCTAATTTATAGTACCTTATCAGTGTATCTTCCGCTCATGTATTATTTTACTACTTTACTTAGTGGTCACAATAGGTACCAGCTTATGTGTTAGATTGTGATCATTTGTGATCGTACGCACTGTTGTCACGACTAAGGGGTAGCTCATGTTGTGACATTACATTTCATTCATTTATGCATTGTCAGTGTTGCATTTATATATTTTTGCTGATGTATGTCTATTCTATTTATTTTACGTACCTATTTCCTACTTATGTGCTATATTTAGAACTGTTAGTGGAGATGGTATGAGCTACTGCTAATGATGTTTTCTACTTATAGGTGATGTGCTCATAATGTGTATTTATATATCTTCTTTTCTAGTTTGCAGTCGTCCTATGATTCCTACTAGATAAAAATGGACTGGACTCATCCCTACTGTGCCCTTTTGGTGCAGATCTAGGTACAAATGCACCACGCGACAGCTATGTTTGGGTGGTGATTTGATATATTCGAGGTAGTGGTCACTCCATGCATTTAGAGTTGACTTATGACATCATCCTATCTAGTTATGTCTTGTTTTGTATTCAAAGACAAATTGGTGGTGTCTATTTGGATTTTCAATTGTATTTTTGGATTTTGAGTTGTATTTAGATTGTTGTTGCATTGTGACACCTAATTTTGGGATGGTTTAAGGTATTATTGTGATTAATACTTCTGCTATCATTATACGTGTATGGTTTGACTTTATTTTAGAAGTCTTGACTTGGGATTTGTGTTGTTATTCTCATTTACATATCAATTTGGGCGACTGGCTTACTTGTCAAGGCTTAGCCGCAATAAGTATCATGACCTGAGTTTTGGGTCCTAACACAAACTCATCCATATTGAGTATTTCTCGTACTAGGATCTACACTGAAAGAGCATAATTGGGGTGAGTACGGTCCACTTGTACTCAGTAGGTATCGTAGGCCGACAGAGCAAAAGATAAAATAATATAAGTAGAATATACTATGAGCACATCACCTGCAAGCAGAAAAGTCCCGAATGGTAGCTCACACCGTCTCTACTAATAGTTCTATTAAATGAATACACAGAAAATAGAAATAACACTAATATATACAAAAATACGCTGAAACTACGCACAAGGCTAGGAAATTGGGGAAATCAAACAAGATGCGTTTGCCATTGTAATGCAATGCAATGCAATGTGGATGAGACGAATGATGAAAGTAATTGCATGACATTTTGTATACACCCACCAAGATCGTAGCTCCTAGATATAATGCATGGGGGGTTCGCAATCCATTTACTATATCTCTGATTTCAATCTCAACTCACCTCTCTAGCTCATGTTTACAGGGAGAATTTTCATAAAAGTGGCTCATTTCTTTCAAAAAATAGTGTTTCTCAATGGTACTAGTATCTCATGAATGTATATATATTGAATAAGGATGTAATACTTACAAACAACTTAATATGATGATATCTAATCCATCCAATACGTATACATGCATACACCACACACACACACATATATAAGTGACCCAGAAATCAATTCAATATGCCCACAATTCATGATCATCAACTCCAATTTTGCACCATCAAAATACATATGCATATAAGATGTCATTAATATCATATCAACCCCTAACTCAGGTATTTTTATCATAATAAAGACAAACAATGCTCAAATAAGGCCTATATTAGCAAAATAAGCCCTTGCACAGGCATCATATCTAGAATAAAGGCATTCAAATGCACAGGTAAGGTCAATGTGTCAAATAAAGACCCCACATGGGAAACACACAATACCATATATCACAAACCATCCACAATTGAATATAATCCCCAACATGAGCACACAATGGTAAAAAAAATCTCTAAATATAAACCCCCTAGTTATTTTTCCCAACCCATAGCATGCTTTACTTATTTATTAACTACCCAAATCAATCTGAAAGAACTAAGCTATAACCTACCTCAAAATGACAAAATTCAAGTCTAAATTGCTTCAACACGGAGCCGTCCCTTTATGAATGATCTCAGAACCAACTATTATATTCAAATATAGCATCTATACATTAAAATAAATCGAATAATACCCATATTGCCCATATTAGTGCCGAGTTCAAAATGGGTTTGAAAAATACATTAGAAAATAAAATGGGTAAAATAGATTATTTTAAAGAAAAACACACATTCTCCAGAGTTATAGGATGCTACTAGAGAAACCCACGTGAAAATGGATTAAAAATGAGGTCCAAATCAAAGAAAAACACTTTTTAAATATAATCGATCAAAACCCCAAAATTTTTATTTTGTAATAATGATTTAAAGTTGTTTTTGATGACATAATTGATGAAAAATAATGGGAATATGTTTTTGGAGCTTACCCAAGCTCAATTGGTGAAGAAACCCTAAGAAATTACCTAAAATCCCAAGCTTGAGGTCCAAAAATGATGGAATTCATGATTTTAGAGGCTTTTATACTGTTCAGTGAATAGTGTCTCACAAACGCAGTCAACTAGTCACATTCACGAGGATCAACATTGATCGGTCGGTTAATTTGGCCTTTGCATTCATAGTTAAGGATTCATATTCGCGGTTAGGGCTTTGCGTTCGTGAAGGTTCATGACTTGGACCCTCGCATTCGCGACAACCCAGTCTTGTTTGCGAAGAAGGGACTAACCAACCCAGCCCAATTACACTTTGTGATAGTGTGCACCACCTCACAATCGCGATGTAGGATTTTTTATTCTCCGTGTTTGAAGCTAAAGGTACGCATTTAGAAAGAAGCTTTTACACCTACACATATTCAACAAACTAGTTAGAATGCACTAGAAAAGGTTTTCAAATGGATCTTCAGAATTCATTCAAGGCCTAACATACGTAAATCATATATGCTACTACGCTTTTATTGATGTTTTAGACTCAATGAAAACGTTGAATTTTTGACAAAAAAATTATTTTCAATAATTTCAAACCTAGGACCTCATTTTCACTATTTTTTAAAAGAAGGATCAAAATACAAGATAAAGATTTTGAACCCGAACCAACCACACTACTAACCCAAATATGATATTTTGGATTGGCTAGCACAGTCCAAATTGCCATTCGATATTCAGAATAATGAATGTTGATCAAAGTCAATTATATGACTTCTCAAGCCTCTAAAAGACACAAAGTCACACAAATTATGCTTGATCGCATCATGAACCGTGCCAACCATCCACATACTCCAAAATCAATATGTAGCAACTATGAAAAAGGACAAAATGGTCAAAACACATAAAAATATAAAATTCACAAATTTTTGTGATTTTACGTATCTAGGTGGATTGGAATAGGTGCCCTCATGATCCGATGGTTTGGGTTCTCCTATCCAGGAAGATTAGAATAGGTGCTCTTGGGTTATGACAATATACCCCGCAAAAATATGATTAGTTATAAATTTAAGTTGTGTGAGTGTCATATTTTTCTTCCCCCCTCCCCCGAAGTTTTTTTCATGTTTTATTTATATCCTAAATATGCGAAGGTTCTTTTACCTTCTTAAACTTAATTTTTTGATATTATTTAAATCTATGAGTTGGTTTCTAATTTTTTTGTTATTGTCTTTGTGTGATTTTTAGTTTATTGTATTGTAGCTTTTTCTGTATTTTTGACCTAATGATATAAATAAGAACAACAATTTATAAATTTTACATACCAAATAAACGAAGGAAACTTATGTAAATAATTATCTTTACGAGTATGATGGCTTTATAAATGAAGAAAATTATGCAAAATATCAAGAATATTCTAACAGATATCAAATGGGTGATATACAAAAATCAGCCCAGAAATATGCTTAACTATGAAATAGAATCATCTTAATAGATACGAGTTAGAAAAAAATCAATAACATCTTAATCAAGAGCAAACTATTTGCTTAATAATTTTTGAATTTATGCATAATGAATTATTAGAATAAAAGATAGAAGATGAAAAAATAGTCAATTTTGTCATTAATGATGAAATATAGAAAATAGTAGGTTGGAAAATCTAAATCATTTAAAATTTAATATAACTTATCAAGTATTAATTACTACATCAAATTGTATTAATCCCATTAGTGATATGCTATTTATATCGAAGGTTCCATATTGCAAACATAACATGTACTAGAATTGAAATGAACTGATAGAGAAACAGTGAGAATGAGAAACAGTAATGGAGATGATAGCCTTTGCTTCTACAAGATTTTGTTTGATCCTGAAATTGAAGAATTGGTAATTTTAAATCCTTTATTACTGAACTACTATTAATATTTTTTTGCCTTTACATCTATTTTTTGATAAATTTAAATTTTCAGATAGGTTGTTTTCATTTATTTATTTTAGATCCAGACCGATAACATGCTGTTTCATGTTTGCTTGATTTTACTTAGAAATTACACATATATGAATAACCTTGTTGAAGGTGTGGTAACTTTACTCACATAAATCGTTGAAAATTATCTCTAGCGCCATTTAATATTTAATTCCTGATCGAAACATTTTATCGAGGGTGAACATTTTCAATTAACTCTTTTAGATCCACAAAATTATTTATAAATTTTGTTGGTGAAAACGCTTTCATTTATTCTTTTAGATCTAGAAAATGTGCCGCTTTTTATGGTTGTTGATATTATTCATGAATTATACAAGTACTAATATATGTATGAATGTGTGTTATTTTGACTCCAATTAAATTGTTATGAATTGATTATTATTGTTTTTATTAATTTTAGTTCTATAAATCTTTTTGAGAATAACCACACTCATTTATTTCTTTTAGATTAAAAACTTTCTTTTATAAATTTAAAGTTTTAAAGAGAATGTTTTCATTATCCTTTTTAGATTCAGATTACATATCTCTCTTGTGTATGTTTAATCTCACTCATGCATTATGCACGTGCAAATATTTGTGACAGGTGATAACTAAACTCGAGTTAAATCGTGTTAAGGATTAACTCTTACTGAATGAACACTTTCATTTATTTCTTTTAGATTTGTACCATGTACTCCTCACGTGCTTGTTTGATCTTATTCATGGATTACCAATGCACAAATATCTATGTTTAAGAACTGAGGTGAAATATGAATTAACAATTAAATAACTAAGAGTCAACTATTTTCAATTTAATTTTAGTTCTTTAAATCTTATAAGGATGAAGGTGAAACGTGAATTAATAATTAAATAACTAATAGTCAACTAATTTTACTTTTAATTTTAGTTATTCAAATCTTATCAAATTTCTTGAGAGAAAATACTTATTTATAAATCTTTCATTTAGTACTTTTACAAACACAATCTTATTCACAAATTTAAATTGATATAGAGTAAATTCTTGCATTTATTTACTTAGATTTCAAACAATGTGCTCCTAACATGCTTGTTTGATCTTTCTCATGAATTACGCGTGCAACTATTTTTATTGATAGATAGAGTTGAAATTTTAACTCAACTTAAATTATGATGAGTCAGGTCGTTTATTTATTATTTTAATATCTAGAGATTAAATAGATTTACAACAATGCTCTTTACGCATTGTTGTACATTATTTTAGATTTTGAATTAAGTATGCCGAATTATTTTTGTTGATTGTTGGAGGTGAAACTTGAACTCAACTTAAATCAATAATACACCAAATAACACTTAAATTTAATATTTTTAGATATACATCGGTACCTACCCATGTATTCTAATTGTTTATTTGCATTAAATATGTTAAAATTATATTATGTTGATAAATGGTGATGGAACTCAAACTCAAGAGAATTTTTTTATTCTTTATTTTATTTTGTTATAGAGAATCCCATCAGATTTTGTGAAGCATGTAACAAAAGAAGCAACAGAAATAACATTTTTGGTAGGGCCTTGCGGCAAGTATTGGAACATAGAACTAAAATTGAATAAAGGTGGGATGTTCATGCATGGTGGCTGGAAGAATTTTAGGATGGAGCAGCATTTTGAAGGGGGTGAGCTCCTGGTTTTCAATTATGATGGAAAGATGACATTTCATGTACGCATTTTCGACAAGAATGGACTCGAGAGATAATTGATATTATTCAAATTGTAGTGAAGAGAGAGTTGTTGTATGAATATTAAAGGTCAAAGGAGTTAAGTGGTATTTGTTTGTTAAATTATATTAATTATCATAGTAAAATGTTGAAGTGAGGTGAAAATCTACATTGAAGACTGCTTCTTATCTAAATTATACAAGAGTTCTATTATCCTTTTAAATTATTTTTTCATATTATTTACTTTCTAAATTATGTGAAGGTCCTATAACTACTGAACTTATTTTTTCCATGTTATTTAAATTCTTGAATTATTTTGGTTCAATTTTTGTTGCGGTCTAAGTGTAATTTATCCTATTGTTTTAATGTAATTTTTGGTGGATTTTGTACTAGTTTTTTTATAGTTGTTTTGATGTAGATTTTTTTCATGACCCGAGGCTACCCTTAGTCATGATAATGGGGCTTACGGTCACAAGTGACCACAAGCTAACCCATGAGCTGGTAACTACTGGATCACTGAGTAAAACTAATAATAAGAGACATATAAGAAAAAAATAACTGATAATGCCATAAGGTTTTAAATATTGAAATACAACTGAATCATAAATCTGGACATTTAAAGACATACTAAAAATACCGATAAACAACTGATAAACTGACTAACTATCTGAATGTCTGAAAAGCCTCTAACTGACTGACTATAGAGTTGATGGGACAAACCCTCAACTAACTCCAACTGACTGAAAAAGTGGAATACAAAAATAACTAAATGACGATAAACTTGTCCTCGAAATATAAGGACTCACCACTGCTGGATATATAGTTTTGGAACATAAGGACTACTACTAAAGACACAGTCCTAACTGGCGGGTGAGCCTCAATCCCTAGTTTTTTTTGGTGCTGAATCCTACTCCCAACTGAATGACACTGGAATATTATCTGGGCTAAGTTTGACTGAGTAAATGACTGATCAAGATAACTGACTGAATAACGACACTCATGGTTTGTCTGAAACCGTTCTACAGGTACTGAAATTATGTAAACAACTAAGTAACGGGTGTTCATAACCATCCAATACTCAATGAAATTATCAATAAGGACACATGAAAACTTTGAAACCATAGTAGGGAATCATTGTTTAAGACCCAATCATTTAGACATTTTATCAAATACATGAAATTCATAATCTTAAGAATGGGAATGGGTAAAGAATATAAAAATGACATAATTATAATACTAAAACCATGAATTAGGGATTCAAATTTAAAACTTCATCATATTAACGTGTAAGGGATCATTCATAAAAAAACACTTGTAAACAAATTATAAAATCAAAATTCTGTAACACCCTATACTTTTGGGCTAGAATTTAGACTGTCGTTCCTACGCGTATACACCCAAACTAAATGATTCCTTGTTAATATATGTGTGTTGATCAATCCAATAGTATAGGAATACTTTTGAATATGAATTGAGGTCAAGAAAAATCCCTACACTCAAAGATGAGTTGAAAACATTTCTATCAATTAAGTCTTAGTGGATGTTTTAACTTGAGTCAAATTCCATCACCTATAA
>NC_061111.1:159876854-159904571 GCF_002878395.1 Capsicum annuum | reverse complement strand
TTCACAACTAAGGTACGTGGAGTTTATCCTAAAACTACATAAGGTTGTTGAAACACTTACATATGATTTAAAGTTTATCAAGCATGAAATTAAAAAGGGGTTTTGGAATCTATGTTTTAAATTATGCATCCTGAATGTTTCAATGCTATTATTGTTTTGGCCTTGAGGCCTTTCCCCTTAAATTGATTTGTACTCATATGTATATGTATGAAATTGAGTTTTTAAGATTGATTGAGAACATAATTACGAAGTCCCTCTCTTGTGATGAATTGAAGTTTATGATCTTATCGGGAATGATTTGAAATGCATGTTTTATGATATGAAAGTGGCTTTCTTAATATCATAGTATTTGAACATGATTTAGAGATAATGAGAGGGAGTTTTCTTGATATAATTATATCCTTGTTTTAGAGAGAAAGAATTTCATATGATTTGAGTAAATTGACATGACCACCTTCTATTATTAAAATGTTGAAAAAGAGAGGGTTTCTTGCATGTGTTTACATGAGTTCTTTGAATTAATTTATTGATGTGGTGTTCCCAAATGCTATGTTTTGAAAGTGTAGATTATATTATGCTATTAATAGCTTAGATATGCAACTTACAAGCCAATGGTGTGACGATACCATATAAATGTATGCCATAATAGAGCTAGAGTTTTCAGAGTTTAATTTCAGAGAATGCATGTTTTAAAGAGTTAAAAATAGGCTTAACGATGGTTAGGCGGTTACTCGAAGAAGGAACGAGTCAATTGACTCATTGCCCAAAAGCGTGATTTACCGACACGAGTTTATGACACTCAAAAGGGAAATTGTAGGCTGGCAACGGGTCTGTGGCATAGTAGAGAAACAAAGACTCCAACCCTTGTAGAAAACTCGGGTTGGGGGCTTGGCTGTCGAGTTAAGGGCAGATTCCATATAGCCTATGGAATTTTAGAGTTGTAGGGTATACCACCTAGTGCAGAAGTAAAATAAAGAGCATGTCATAGAGTTTGAATGATTTTTCATAGTCTTTTAAAAATACCCATGTGTTTTCATATCATATGTTATATTTATGAACTATTTTTGAACTGCTCTCAACTATGTTGAATAAAAATTATTATTTTGGATTTGCTCTACGTAGCAGTACAATTGTATTGACCCCTATCTTTCAGTCACTGAGGCTTAGTCTAGAGGTCCTGTTAAGACGTAGAGTTTTCAGACAGAAGTGAAGCATTCAGTGGTGAGCCTTCTTTATTTTGGAAGGCCTATGTCTTTCAGACTTTGTCATTTATCTTTTGTTTAGGTTCACTGGGGCCCTTATATTAATTTCAGACAGTTGTTATTTTTGTATGTAGTAGAGATTTTGCAGACTGATTCAATTATTGTCTAGATGTTGTTGGATTTCTTTTTTTTATTGTCAAATTGAACTCAAAGTATGACCATGGTTCCGTTATGATTTATTTTCCGCATCTTTTCTTTATTTCTTAAATGTTATGCATGATTACTAGACAGAGAAAGGCATTCGGGCCTTCATTATTTGGGATGCTCGTTACGTCCAGGGCTCCGGTTTGGGTCTTGACAAACTTGGTATCATAGTACAGTTCATGATCCCAGAGTGTCTGCAAGATTGCATCAGTTAGGGTTTTATTTATGAGTGTGTAGCACGCCACACTTATAAGTTAGAGTCTATAAGGCATTTAGAAATATCTCTCTTTCTTCATGATCTGGTTTATGCTATGGAGTCAGAATATTCCTTCTTCATACTTTAGTTCTTACTATGGTATTGCCCATATGAAAGTAAAGGTATCCCATTCTTTCCTTACTCTAACATTCTTAGATATGTCTCATTGTTGAGGTGATTCAAGTGCATAAGCTTAGAATCTAAATGACGAGGTTTTTCTGATTTAGTTATATATGATTATGAAATTTTGCGAGGACTTAAGAGGAGTTCGTTAGTGCTTCAAGGTGTATTGATTCTAGTGTAAAATTTGATTTTGATGAAATTGTATTTTTCAGCCTGAGGTATTAAGTGTATTTAGTCCCTTTCAAAATTTATGTTGTGGATGTCAAGCATAAGGGTAATGATGTGTAGCAGAATGTTGGAATTGTATTTCCACCCGAGTAGTAGTATAAATTAAAGTGTTAATGTCATGGCCTATTGGTAGTGAGATTAAACCAAGAAGTTGGTGATATGAAGTCACAAGATTAGAAGTCAGAATGAGGGGGACTTTTGTTTTGTGTAAATAGATATTTTTAGTTGTATAACTGTCGAATGAGGGATGATTTGTCATTTTATATTGATAGACTAATGTGGTAGTAATATTTGTAGATTGCGAGGTATGAGATAGAGGAAGTGTTTGGTTGTGATTATTATCTATTCAAAATAGGGAAAGAGTCCAAAGTGGATAGTTATGGTGGTTACAAAAATCCCTTATAGGCTGTGAATGAAGATGGTTAGATTGGCCAATAAGTTATGATTATAGACTCATTGTTGTTTGTCGAATTTAAAGGTAGTCTAAATGTATGCTTGGGTAACTAAGTATTATGTGAGAAAGTAGAATATGTGGATAAGATCGTAGTGGATTATAGTATAAGATTAAGGTTGACCATGTCTATTATGTGACTTTACCCCCTTGACCTTTATTTCTTTAATGATTGTAACCTAGTATTTCATGTGAGAAGGTATGTAGTGGATTTTAAGTTATAACAGTGATGTCATGGAGGGATTGTGATTGTAGGCAGTAGTTAAATGAAATGAGTATTTTGAGTTGATTTCCCAATTTGATGGACTAGTACATTATGTTTCATTCTTCATTGGTGAGAGATGATTGATGCTAGACTATAGGCTTGAATTTTAGATATAAAATATGATTGTAAGAATGGTAGCTTAAGGTTAATGATGTATGTTTTGTGTTAATTAATTAGTAGGCTTGATGTGATTTGTGAAAGAAGCCTAGGTTGATAATTGATGAAAAGTTTAAGTGGTAATTGTGAGGTATATGTGTATATGAGGACTAGTGTTAAATGGTGAATTGTGGGTGAGTCATTAAGTGGATAAGGGCATAAGTATATAAGAATGAGTTGCACCCCTTGGTAGTATGGCGTTAGGTAAGATTTTATGATATAAGTTATGTGATTAACGATTTAATGTTATAAGGTTAAGTAGTGGAGAGTGTATTTTATGTGATAAGGAGTGAGGTTGTGCATGCTCATGGGACTGTGAGTTGTAAGTTGATGATGATGTAGGATAGCAAAAATTAAGAGTACCAGTCTTGGAAAGCAATGCCTTTAGAGTATACTTAAAAAAACGGAAGGTATAACATTTATGTGTATAAGTGTTTTGCGTACCTAGTTTATGTTTTTGAAATTGTGGTATGGAGAAGTTTGGGGAGTTGTTGTATAACGTTATTTAGAGTTAAATTGAGAAAATATGAGTGGACAATATGTGCCTTTGGTATAGTTTTACAAATTTTGTTAAGATGCAAGTTGTGTGATTAGTGGTATAATGCTAAGTATTCTAAGGAGTTAAAGATGAAGTGTTGTGTGCCTAGAAGAGTGGTTGTCTATGCCCATGATAACAAAAGCCATAAATAGATGATCTGAGGTTTGGAGGATGTTAGGATTAGCGTATCTGAGGGGGGATGTTCTAGAATGAATTTAGTGTCCTTGTAAAAAAATCTATGGAGGAGAGTTTGTGTTCATGTGTATGTTGGTACACCTTTGTGATTAGGTATGTGGATATAAGGAGGCATAGAACTTCAATTAGTCTCCTTGTTCCTCGAATGGTTGGCGTATCTCATTTACATGAGTATGGGTTGTAGGGTGATGGATGTAGAGGCTAGCGAAAGTAAGAGTATTATTTTCGAAAAACAAGACCTACAGAGTATAGTTTATTCGGGAGAGATTAGCGGTAATGTGTATGGTGGTATATCTCTTGTGTTGAGAGTTTTGGATATATATTTGATGAGAGGTTATGTCTGTAAGTCTAGGATTATGACTTTGATCTAAGGGGGAGATGATGAGTTAAAGTAGTTCTCAAATCTTCTTATGGTGTCAAGTTTCAAGTAAGATTCATGATAAATCTATTACAATTCAAGTAAACTCCTCCTACTCATTTTACGAGGTCACTCTGCTAATGCCTTACGTTATGTATCCAAGTCCTACATATGTCTAAGATTTGAGTACTCTATGTAACTCATGACATGTCCCAACTTCCAAACTAGCAGAAATAATGTCCCTTGATGATCCAGTATTCTAAGTATCCAAGCTCTATATTATGTTGCTCATGAACAACAAATTTGTTTCCCAAAATCATGATTGGTTCTAAGGAACTATGTTTTGTATTTTAATGATTCATTCTATGTTGGGATTAGCCAAAGTGATAAAGTAGCGTGAACTCATGACTATTTCAGTTCTGAAAATGAGAAGCGATAGCTTCGAGTAGAAGTCCTTGCCTAAATCGTTGATTTCATGAATTCCACACTCATGTTATAAGACTCATATGTAAGCTCTCATGTTTCTCACTGTGGTTACCCTAAGAACTCATGCTATGTTGATTTTATGCCAGAACGACTCTTCACTTGTGATCCAAACACTTGATAGATGAAACACTCTGTGATTGTACCATATCTTCAACTCATGTCCCACCTTGAGTATGGAGATAAGTATATGTTATAACAGAATAGTGTTACTTTCTTTCATGTGCTCTTGCTCAGGTCCTTTAATGACCCTTTGTATGCTAGTATGGCGGTGGTTGTGGAAGCGTAGAAATGTTTTAGGTGGGGGAGTAGATGTTGTTGTAGGTGAAAATTTTGATGTGATTTCTTGAGCTAAGGTTAGAAGAGCAGGGGAAGGAAGGAGATGAGCATTCTTTACGTGAAATAATTAGGAGGGAAGTATATGGTGAGAATCTTGGTGAAAATGATTGAATTTGCAGGTCTTAGTGGAGATGTCCATAAAGTAGGGTGTGGTAGCGGTAGGCTGAAATTTTATTATTGATGAAAACACAAACTAATGTGCCATGCGGTTAGTATTCTTTGAATTAATACTTGAGGTTGTTGGATTATAGTGATGAGGTAAGATGATTTCTTAATGTGATGTAGAGTACAGGGTCCCTAGTTTAAATTAGCACCTCTTTCCTCCGAGTTAGGCTTCAACATAGAAGTATTATATGATGGGATACAAATTCTTATGGCTAGATGTGTTACGAAAGAATTGTAAGTTGGACATGATGAAGTATGTTGATTAATGTTAGGGTATAGACAAGTAATGTTGCTAAGTTTAAGTCTTTTCGTTGTAGCTTAGAAGATAGAGAATGCTAATATTTTTATGTTCTGCGAGAAGTTTATCTCATCTCTTGTACCAATCTTAATCAGGCTGAGGACTCTTAGGAAAAGTTATGTCTTACAATGCTTTGATCATGTGCCATAAAACACATGCCAAGATCATGTCGACGTCAAGTTTCATTATCTCATGTTTCGTGCTCACCCATTTCCCTAGGGGTTATCATGAAGATCGTGTGGTGCCTTTGCATATTTTTTTTGTTGAGGAAAAATGTTCAAATAAATATTATGTTATTTATTCTACACTTTTAGAGCTTCAAGAAATCCCTACCCATCATTCGAGGACGAATGATCCCAAGGGGAAGATAATGTAATACCCCGTACTTTCGGGCTAGAATTTAGACCGTCGTTCCTATGCGTATAAACCAAAATAAATGATTCTTTGTTAATATATGTGTGTTTATCAATCTTATAGTATGGGAATACCTTTTAATATGAATTGAGGTCAAGAAAAATCCCCAAACTCAAAGATGAGTTGAAATAATTTCAATCGATTAAGTCTTAGTGGACGTTTTAAGTTGAGTCAAATTCCATCAACCATAACTTTTTGTATATATAGAATTAGAGATCCTACTATATATCAAATGAAAGGTCTTCGAAGTAGCTTTCCAACAATTCCAATTTTGCCTAAATTCGATAACCGAACGAAAAGTTATGACTTTGCAAAGTAGAGTGCGTCACCTAATAAATCGCCTAAGTCTACTGGAATGGTTATGCCATAAGTTAAGCGCCATCCAACCTAGATTAGGCAATGGGTTAGGCACCGCCCAGCCTAACTTAGGTGATGGGCAATGCACCGCCCAGCCTATCTTAGGCGATGGGCAATGCGGCGCATACCTTATGGGCCAACGACGTAAATTCATCATTTTAAAGTCATTTTAAGGGAAACTAAGTCCTTTCACATCCCAAAACCTTCTCCAATTATCCTTAAATGAATTTAGGCTTTTTAGTAACTTCTAAACTCTCCTATGATCCCTAGTTCATCCTTCATGAACATAAGAGGAAGAAATAACTAGGGTTTGAGCAATCAAGCTTAAAGGTCCAATCTTTTCGAAACTTCTTCAAGAATTCTTCGCAACTAAGGTACGCGAGGTTTATCCTAAAACTACATAGGCTTGTCGAAACACTTGAATATGATTTAAAGTTTATCAAGCATGAAATTATAAAGGGTTTTTGGAATCTATGTTTTAAATTATGCATCCTGAATGTTTCAATGCTATTATTGTTTTGGCTTTGAGGCCTTTCCCCTTAAACTTATTTATACTCATATGTATATGTATGAAATTGAGTTTTGAAGATTGATTGAGAGCATAATTATGAAGTCCCTCTCTTGTGATGAATTGAAGTTTATGATATTATCGAGAATGATTTGAAATGCATGTTTTATGATTTGAAAGTGGCTTTCTTAATATCATAGTAGTTGAACATGATTTAGAGATGATCAGAAGGAGTTTTCTTGATATAACTATATCCTTGTTTTAAAGAGAAAGAATTTCTTATGATTTGAGTAAATTGACATAACCACCTTATGTTATTGAAATATTAAAAAAGAGAGGGTTTCTTGCATGTGTTTACATGAGTTCTTTGAATTGATTTATTGATATGGTGGTCCCAAATCTTGTGTTTTGAAAGAGGAGATTATATTATGCTATTAATGGCTTTGATATGCGACTTCCCAGTCAATGGTGTGATGATACCATATAAATGTATGCCATAACAGAGCTAGAGTTTTCAGAGTTTAATTTCAGAGAATGCATGTTTTAAAGAGTTAAAAATAGGCTTAAAGAGGGTTAGTGTAAGACCTCGCAAAAGTTTCCTCATAGTCTGAGCCTTAGAGCGTGTCAAGTGAATTGTAATTCCGGCCCTAAAAGATTAAGAAGTGATTTTCCAAGTGATTAGTGTATTAACTTTGATTGAATTTTCCCAAAAAATGACTTTCTATCGTGTGGGAAATTGAATTGTCTTTCCAACAGTACTAATTTCTTCCAAATAAGGTATCGGAGTGAGAAGTAATGGCCGTTTTACTAGAAGCTGTTGGACCCGCCCAGATGCGACGGGCAGGTTGATGGATCGTCGAGCTTGCGATGGACCATCGCCCAGGCCATTGCAACCAAGGCAGTAACTTTCTCTTCTAGCCCAAGTACGACGGCCAAGATGACGGAACATCAAGCTAGCGATGGACCATCGCTAAGACCACCGTAACTGAGGCATTGTGGCCTTTTTCTAACCAACAAGCGACGGATGATCCGATGGGCCATCAAGCTAGCGACGGACCGTCACTCCAATCATCACAAATCCCATTCATTATTTTTAAGTTGTTTTTAAAGAACTTTTGGTTTTTCCCCCTATTAACACTTAGATATATGGAAAATGAAGCATATGACTTCATTATCTCCCAAAACATCTAAAGGCTAGTGTTTCTTCCTCAAGAACAAACCCAAAACCCTTCTCCAAGAAATTCAAGAACTCACCATATATTCTATAAATTGAGTTGAGATTCGAGTTCCCCAAGTCCAAGGCTTTAACAACCCTCTCTCAAAGAGTAACAAGAAGAGTTTCAAGCAAGCTTGTTCATCTAGTTTCACAATCTAAGGTATGTGGGGTTTGAACAAGGACAATTCTTTCGTCCTTGTGCCCAAAACTTATTTTAAATTACAAAGATATATGACTTTATGAGTTATCCAATGAATTTGAAGTATGGGTTCATACCCAATATTACTATGCATGAAATTTTGAGATTTGCCAATGTTCTAGAAATTGAAGTACATGAGTATGTTGAGACTTTAAGACAAATTGCTGAATATTCCATTTTCATATATGATTTGTGTATCCTTATGACACCTAGTATGCATTTTGATGAGTCTTCACTTGAGATTTGATTATGGATCATTAAACCCTACTTGAGATTTCCATTTTTATGAACTTTTGTGCTATAAGCACCCATGATTTGAGTATTTTGAGATCATTGAGAAAGTTTTGACCTTAATGGTCATAGTAGCTTTGAAACCCACTTTACCAAATGAGATTACAGATTTTATAGTTGGGTTCTAATGAACCATGAGATTATTTTAAAGTGGATTTCCCTAAGATGAGCATAGCTAACTAAAGGGAGTAGTATTTAGCATCGAGTTGGGTAAGTTACTACAGTTTCATACCCCAGAACTATGTACCACCGTAGGATTGATATTTGTGGGCCCGAGGCCGAGATAAGTGATCACTGAGTTAAGGTTATACTCCCAGGAAAAAGTATGACGCCTCTCCCCAACGTGAGGTTTCTTCCTTAGGAAGACAAGACGTTGGACTCCATGTAGCTCGCATGGTTTATGTCGATTAAGAGAACCTCCCTAAATCTTTGAGATAAGTGATTTTCCTAATAGTAAAGTTTGCAGATTAGCTTCGTAAAGTGTTTTCCCTTGAGATGAGATGTTTTCCTTAAGAGAAGTTATTTTTCCCTACTAGTAAACAACTTATGAGTATTTTTCCCTATTAGTAAGATTTTCGAAATAGTTTTTTGAAGTAAAATTTTCCCAAGAAAAAAGTAGTTTTCTCTACTAGTAAGAGTTATATAATTCTGAGTTCCAAGTGTCTTGAGTTTGAAAGAGTTTTAAGTTTTTGAGTATCAAAGAAGTTTTACTCTCCATGAGATATATGCATGAGTTGAAAGTATTGTTTAAAGCTTTCTTTAGTCTTCGACTAATGAAAATGAGAGGAGAGTATAGATTTTAATGATAAAGTATAATGACTCACGAGATTTGTGTTACATGCTTCATCCTACATGATTTATGAGATTTACATTTTAGACTTATTCAAGTTATGTGAGTCATTCCTAATTGTATGCACGATTTGATTAAAGAGTAATGATAATGTTTATTTAAATGCATACACCCCCATATACTCAGTACATTCCCAAGTGCTGATCAACATATACGTCTATGTGCTACATTGTCTTATAATGTAGGTTCAGGTGCTCAATCCCAGCCTCGTCAGTGATTTTTGAGTACCTTTGGCTACATCTCCACAGTGGTGAGTTCTTATGGTTTGAGGACCTATCTTCAGACCTTTCAGTATTTTAGTAGATATATTGTTGCTTTCATTTCAGTTTGAGTCAGTTGGGGACCTGTCCCAATGGCTCTCTAGTTCATGAAGTAGTAGAGGCTTTGTCAGACTAGTTATCAGATTGTTAGTATGTTGATATTTCCTGTATTGTGTCCGTTTGACCGAGTATTTTCTTTGAATTTCCTATCATTTAATGTGACAGTACCAACGTTTTGTTTATTTCATCTCAAAATAAGTTATTATATGTAGTAACAGGCTCAAAGGGTTAGTTTGGGGAAACTTGTAGCCTTAAGCACCGTGTGATACTCCGAGATAGGATTTTGGGGCGTTACAATTAGGTGGTTAGCCGAAGAAGGAACGAGTCAATTGACTCATTTCCCAAAACCGTTATTTGCCAAAATGGGTTTATGACACCTGAAAGGGAAATTAGCTCCCGACAACCCTGTGATGTAGTAGAGAAACAAAGACTCCAGCCCTTGCGGCAAAATTGGGTTGGGGGCTTAGCAGCCGAGTTAAGGGAAGATTCCATATAGCCTGTGGAATTCTAGAGTTATAGGATATACCACCTAGCGTAGAAGTAAAATAAAGAGCATGTCATAGAGTTCGGATGATTTTTCAAAGTCTTTTAAAAATGTCCATGTGTTTTCATATCATATGTTATATTTATGAAATATTTTTGAACTGCACTCACCTATGTTGAGTAAAAATTATTATTTTGGATTTGCTTTGCGTACCAGTACAATTGTATTGACCCCTTACCTTTCAGGGTCTGAGGCTCAGTCTAGAGGTCCTACTAAGCCGTAGAGTTTTCAGACAGAAGTGAAGTGTGCAGTGGTGATCCTTCTTTATTCTAAAAGGCCTATGTCTTTTAATATTTGTCATTTATTTTGGTTTAGGTCTACTGGGGGCCTTGTCCCAGTTTCAGACAGTTATTATTTTCGTATGTAGTAGAGATTTTGCAGACTGATTTAGTTGTTGTCTAGATATTGTTGGATTTCTTTCTTTATTGTCAAATTGAACTCAGAGTATGACCATGGTTTCGTCATGATTTATTTTCTACATCTTTTATTTATTGCATAAATGTTATGTATGATTACCAGATAGAGAAGAGCGTCTGGGCCTTCGTGGTTTGGGATACTCGTTAAGGCCAGGGCCAGGGCCCCGGCTTGGGTCGTGACAAATTCGTAAGAGCTTCATGGAGGAAATTTATCATAAACATGTATACTAACAACTTAAAATATGAAAAAAAAATGGATTCTTGGACTCCATGGATGAAAGGGACCATGAATGAACATCACACATACCTTAACGACTGATTTTTAGAAGGATTCTTGGATTGGAAACTTGAATTCCTTGATTTCTTGTGAAAAGGGATTGAATCTTGTTCTTGGGAATAGATGAGGGTTTTTGAATTGTGTACTAATTACTTAGGGTTAAGAGAGAGGAGTTAATGTGTTTAATACTTCATCAAAATGTTTTGAAGCAATTAGGGATGGTTTAGGGATGTGAAATGCCTTCAACACCCTTGATTTAAGTCAAAATGGAGTGTTTTTGGCACTAGGCAATGACCTAGGCAATGCCCAATCAATTGCCCAAGCCAAGGTGGGTGATGCCTTGCCAATCACCTAGCCCTGGGCTGGAAGACGCATGGCTAATTTTCTAGCCCTTGGTTGGGTGATGCCTAGCCAATCGCACACCCATTCCAGTAGCCTTAGGTGATTGTTAGGCGATGCACACCCCTTTGCATGACCATAAATTTTTGTTCGGTTATCGGATTAAGGCAAAATTGATATCGTATCTAATTTGATTATCTACAATTTGTGGGTCTTAAACTTCCAAATTCCATACATATATATAAAGTTATATTCGTTCAAAGCTGACCCTTGTGGAATCGAACACCAAAATTTGACCAAATCAAAGTCTCTTAGGTCACTTTGCTCTGACTCTTATGAACATCTTTACCACCTCATAATCTCTCTTCACACTAGTTTAATGATCATGAAACATGGATTCAAGTATGAATCACGGGACTAGAGTTTACACACGTAGGAATGAAGGTCCGATTTCTAGCTCAGAAACGTATGAGGTGTTACAATTTTTTTTGTAATTTTTGTTCCATTTTGACCCAATGACATCAACAAAAATAACAAGTTGTACATTTTATATATGTCATAGAATAAGAAATCTATGCCGAATACCGACTTTACAAATATGATAATTTCATAAATGAAGAAAACCTACGAAAAATATCAAGATAATTTAATAAATTAACAAATGACAATAAAATTTCATAGATACATAAATTCATGCAAACAATACACTTACTATGAATTAACATCATCTTAATCGACACAATGTATTTAACACAAAAATCAATATAATCTTGACAATAATTTTCATGGAGGTAATAGGACTCGTACGTAGTTTAGGGATAAAATAATACAAAAAATTATGTTTAGAAAGGTAGTAGGATATCCACACAGTTTAGGTGTGTAATTGATAGTTTAACCATGGTTTAGAGGGTTATTATTTTTTGTGTACTTGAAAAACTATAATAGTCTATAATTTTTTGAAAGCAATACCTCTTAGGTCTGCCAGGAGAAGGAACTCATATCTTTTAGCACATTTACCCAAATTATCCAATCTTCAATGTGCTTTTATACTTCATTTACCAAAAAGTTATACATGATTTTCCTCTCTCCTAATGTGTTTGAGAATGCCATTGTTGAGATTCAGTTGATATCTGTGGCTTCTATGATGACCCTAAAAGGATGATGTCAAATGTTCTCATCCTCACTAAGCTTGATAGTAAGCGGATAGTTTATCTCCATATTTACTTCTTGGTATCCCATCAATTTAGCTACCTTTTTCCCTCTTTTAAGCTCCACAATTTTGATCCAAGCCTAGATGTGAGTTTCACGTTACTTGAGTATCCGAAAAAACCATTTTCCTTAATCATATCTAATATTTCTCCAAAAGCAGCGTCTCAGTCTGTATTACACACCAAAAATACAAGTTAATATTTGAACCATTCTTCAAGTTCATTCAAAATCAAACATCATGATTTGGTAGTTTGACAAGTGATATTAGAAAGATATTAAGGCCACAAATAACTCCTAGCTTATAGACAAGTCAAAATATCCTTTACTGATTGAATTCTTGTGGAGAATATCACTATAGTAAACTAAAAGAGCATAACTTTTTGATTATTAAGATTTTTTGAGATCAAGACCCACCAAAATATATATTATTGAATTATCTTTCAAACTCCACCAGTTATGGGCAATTTACTGAAGTATTGTCAAAGCTATTGGTGATAATGATGCTAACGACTCATTGTCATCGGGACACTATGAGTCATTAGGTGACTTGTTGTCACTGCAGTGGAGACCAAAATTTGGGTCCTTTGTCTCTGACTCAGGTTATGACTTGTAGCCAGATCCTACGAATCATAGGCTAAGCCATCGGGATTGCTTCTAGGAGTTTTCCAGATGATTTTTGAGGGGTTGTTTGGTCCTTTTCTCCATTTTAACACTAAAACTACACCATTTAATTTTTCCAAGGGATGAATCGTTATTATAAACTCCTAAGTCCCCCATTCGTGAAAATTCATTCAATAATTAGAAAATTTAGAGAGAAAGGGGTGATTTTCCCCTCCAAGCAAGAAATAGGGATTTTCAACTTCTGACTTCAAATTCAAAGATTTCTTTATGATTTTAAACCTCAGGTAAGTGGAATTTCATCAATGGGTTTCCTTTCGCCCATTGAGTCTCAAAAGATTACTGAATTCCCCAAGTTTAATTCACTCTTTAAGGTTAGGATCTCCATAGGAAGTGTGAATGTCTTAAGTTTTCAGTTTATTTCTTTAATTAAACCATGGATATATATTTTCTGATAAATTTGAGCTTCTTAAAATACTCAGAATAATAAAATCTCATTATATTGATAAATTCTTGATTTTTGGGCTTGAGTTATGAAATTCCTTATTACGTTCAGATTTAAATATTACCTCCATGATTAGTTGCATTCTTCAGAGATGGTGGGTTATGAACACCCGATGACCAAGGATTTCATGCATAGACATATAAATGCTATATTCTCCAACTTACATGCTATTGAATATATTTAGATTATGCATTAATTATTGATTTTAGAATATTATTATTATTGAGCATTTTCAGTTATTAGTGTCATTTAGTTGGAAATAGTACTTAGCATTGAGCGAATGCAGGGATGGAGGCTCACCCATTGGTTAGGTTGAGACCTTTAGTAAAAGTCCCTAAGTTCCAAAACTAAGGTGCCACCAAAGGTTCTAATTGGTCATCTACCAGACCAATAATGATACCTTAGTTATTTCGAACATCAGTTTAGTGGATCTACGTCAGTTAGCGTTCGTACCCTTGGCATTGTACGGAATACCCATCCAATTAGGGTTATAGGTTAGAACCCGATTAGCTCAGATTGGGGTATGTCGATTAATGGTAGATCCCACAGTCCAAAGTTCATTGTTCAGGTTTAGATTCTCACACGACCTTGTATTTAGTTGTTCAGCTTATCATACAGTCCATGTTTATTACTTGGTCTTGCATCAGTTTACCATATCACATGTATCATGTTCAACCTATATCAGTTATTTCCTATCTCACCTTCTCTCTATATTTAAAGTACTGATTGCATACTTTCTTTGCACTATATTGTCTTATAATTAGGTTCTGATGCTCAACATCCAGATTGCACCTAGTATAATTCCACACCATTTTAGTTGCAGTGATTAGTGAGTCCGTATTATCTCATTATTTTCTTCAGTAGTCTTAGTGTTTGCTAGGCTATGTTTTAGCTTGGGTCACTTGTGTCTTTGAGCACTGCGTTACGAATTGGGGGAAATCTCAGGTAGTGACAAACTTGGTGTCAGAGTATCAGGTTTAAAGTTTTCTAGGGTGTCTAAAAGCTGCGTTAGGCATTAAGTAGAGTCTTATTCATGAATGTGAAGCGTGCCACACTCATGTGTTAGAGGATATAAAATGTCTTAGGAAAAGTTTCACTACTTTCATAATTCATGTTGTGCAATAGAGTGTGAGCTCTTTTAAAATTCTTTTTCTAACTCATTCTCTACAAGTTTATAGAAAATGCCTCCCAAGAGAACTAACGAAAGGAGGAATAGGAATTAGTAAGCACTGCCATTAGCTCCAGCAAACCCTCTAAATGAACAAGTGACCTATGATGAGTTTAGGGATTCTTTCAACACATTACCCCAGTCTATGAACACCCAAAATAACTAATAGGTTGTTGCACTAGCCTACCCTATTTTGAATATGGAAACAACTAGAGTTTGAGACTTCACCTGAATATATCGTTTAGTATTATTTGGGTCTAAGTCTGAAGAGGATCCGCAAGAGTTCTTGGATAGTATTTAGAAAGTTACTAAAATAATGGATGTAACTTTAACTAAAAGTGCTAATTTGGCTGATTATCAATTGTAAGGAGTGGCTCTCATATGGTTCAAGCAATAGAAGGATGATATAGGTACAAATGTAGGATCAGTAGAATAGGATGAGTTTGCTCCTACATTTCTGGATAGATTCTTCCCAGTTGAGTTAAGGAAAGACAAGGTGCAGGAATTCAAAAACCTAAAGTAGGGAAACATAACTGTAGAAGAGTATTCACTTAAGTTTACTCAATTGGCAGGGTGTGCTCCTTCTAGAGTTTTTGACACTAGGGCCCAAATGAGCAAATTTGTGTTGGGTGCTTTTGACAATGTGATCAAATCATGTAGAACGACTCTAGACGTATCTATATTAAATGTCCATGCTCAACAGATTGAAGAGAAGAAAATTAAGGAAAAGTAAAGAAAGAGTAAAAATTCAAAACTAGAAGCTTTAATTTTTTCTCAACAGAGGTCATACGGTGGTAATCATTCTCAGTTCCTCCATAAATATTTAGCTTTATCCCCATCTTCTGATAGTGATCCAGTACCCAAGTTTAGGTAGGATACTCGAGATAGAGATCCAGGCTCTAAGTCCCAGGTTAGTGTGAATAGTTTTTATACTAACCTAGTTTGTAAGAAATGTGGTAGGAACCACAAGGATGAGTGTATGGTGGGCAGTGATGCTCTTTTTTAGTGTGAAAAGTCAGTCCATTAGGGAAATGTCCAATGCTTCACACAAAGGTAAGAATGTTCGTTATCAAGGTCAATCTATCTCTTCAGTAGCTCTAGCAGGTCGATCGACTCAGCAGGGTGCCACATCTAGTGCAGTTGATGGACATTTTTAGAATAGATTCTATGCCTTTTAGACTCAATAGGATTAGGAGGGTTCTTGTAACACTATGCATTTTTGGGTTAGACTTTGAACCTTTGTGACTACGTGTGTAAAATCTAATCCCAAGATTTGTATTGGAATACATGTTTAATGATCTTTATACTAGTGCGTGAAGTATTTATGAGGTGAAAAAAATTCATAGAAATCACTTAGAGAAAAGTTGAGCTAAGAGCCTTTGATTCGGCTAAGTTTTGGTATTTGATTCAACAAGGATCAACTTGAATGTGTATAACTTTTTATACATGTGGAATTTTCTTCCCAAGACCCACCAAATGATATATAATTGATTTAGATTTCCAATGATACCAATTTTACCTTAATCTGATACCCGAGAAAAATGTTATGACCTTTTTTGTGAGAGACAATAAGGTGTTGCGATAGCCCCACGCCGCGAGGGTTATTCCACCCGACTAGGAATCGCATCATGAGGCCTAGTCCACTAGACTAGGGGTCACTCCACGAGGGCCATTCCCATGGGAAAAAAAGGCTGATGGGTAATTTAGTCCTTTCCCCTCAACCCCAATTGTCCAAACATAATTTATAACAAAAAAGGGGCACTATTTGGACATCATCCTCAAAACAACTCACATAAAAACCCTCCCCTTTCCCAAGAACAATAATCTAAGATTTTCTCTCAAGAACATACGTATTCAAGTTCCAATTTCAAGTTTCTTCAAGAATTCATTCAATTAAGGTATATGCATGTTCATCTATGGGTCCCTTTCACCCATGGAGCCCAAAAACATCTTCTTTGATTAAAATATAAGTTTTTTCTTCATTATGAAGTTGCATGTGTTCAAGATGATTTTAATTCATGTTTTCCCTAGTAGTTTGACTCAATTCATGTCCTAGTATAATTCCATGGAAATTTAGTTTATCTTATGTTTCAAGTTTTGATTTCCCATGTTGTATTCAATTGAATTTCATGTCATAATATTGATTTGTGAATTTTATTCATATAGTCATGTTCTTTTCTCTTGTTTTAAGACATTCCTATATTCAAGTTCACGCTTGTCACTTGTTTTGGAAAAACGTTTATGTTGTAGGTCTTTGAACCATGATCCCATACTAAAGTTTTAAGCTTTAATATGGTATTTTTATGATCATTCAGTGCTGGCAGGTTATGAACACTCAATATTTATGTGTTTTACATGATTTTATATTTTCGAGTAATAAGTCAATTGAGCCATGAATCTTGTTATTGTACCCAGTTATTATGATCATGATGAGCACTATCAGAAATAATGTTTAGTTAAACTTAGTTTAGTTCAGTACCAGCGTCAGTTTAGTTGGGAGCAGAATTTAGCATCGAGCAAACCCGGGGATGAGAGGGTATGAACTTTAGTAGTAGTCCTTAAGTTCTTGAACTACATGGCAACCATAGGTTTGAGATGTCTTCCTGCCAGTTGATGGTTGATGCATATCAAGAGAGCACCTTCCATTAAAGGGTGACTCCCTAGTTCTTCGGGACATTAGCCTTATAGATCCACATCATCAGCCATGTGTTTGTACATGTGGCACGATACTAACACCCTTCCAACTGGGATTATAGGTTGGACCCCGATTAGCTCAGATTAAGGTATGTTGGTTACATGATACCTCCCACAGTTTTAGTCTAGTTATTGAGACTAAGTACAGTTCAATTTTACATGATCAGTATTCAGTTATCAATTAATCAATATACAAATATCAGATAATCAGTATACAAATATTAGTCATTTAGTATTTAGTTAAGCTTAGTACATGTTATGTTTGGTTTTATATGTTTATGCATTCATACTCAGTATATTTGTATATTCAGATCTCACGTAGTTTCAAACCCAGTGTTCATACATGATCCTCAGTTCAGTTTTACAACATGTTCAACTTTACATGAGATTTACATACAATATTCATTTTCTACCATTTCCCAGCTTCAATTCTATTTATTCTACAAAACTAAAGATTTTTAGAAACTAAGCGTAGTGATTTACTAGATTATAGATTATGTTTGTTACTCATGTTTTAAGATACTTCAACTTTTAATTTATCTCAGTCTCTTGGTAAGTCTACTTGTACTTAGTATGCATGTTTTATGAACATGTACCTAATTAGTTTTACTTATTGAATTATATTCACCCCCACTTATTCAGTACATTCCAAAGTACTGATCCATATATATATGTCTATGTGCTACATTGTCTCATAATGTAGGTACCAGTTATAGTATACACATCATAATTAGACAGTTTGCAGCTTCCAGCCAGCAGGTAATGAGTTCTCCTAGTTTGAGAATCTCCAGTCAGTTGTAGTTTATGTACTTTATTTGGATTATTCATATATATTAATTAGTGGTAGCTGAAGGTATGTCCCAGTTATCTATAGTTAGTATAGTAGAGGCTTCATAAATAGTTAGTCAGATTCACTCATGTAATTTAAATTCTTTCTTCAGATTTATTGTGTTGCATACCTTTTTAGTATCATATGTAATGCAGTTCTCTTATGATTATGCTTTCGTTCAAAAATCTTAGCTTATATAACTAACTTAATTCAGATGCTCAATTATCATGATAGTTCATGGGTTATCTTTGGATCACTTGTGGTTCTAAGCACCGTGTTATAACTAGGGAGTAGTCTCGGGTTGTGAAAAAACTTTGTATTAGAGCAAAAGGTTCAAGTTTCCTAGGGTGTCTATGAAGCCGTGTCTAGTAGAGTCTTGCGAAATGGTACGAAAATATCGATAATTTTCTTTGAGAGGCTACGGGGCATTTAAGAAATGTTTTCCTTCTTTTATTTGTCAAATCGTGCAGTAGAAGTGTTCTCTAAGGAACTTATGTAGATTCTTACGTTACTCCGTTCGTGCCAACTTTACCTTATTCTTGAGGCAAGCAAAATAGCCTAGCTTAAATCCTTACAAATAGTGTTTTCTCAGACAGTCTCCAGAGACACTTATGGGATTGCACGTAGGCTCAAAAGTATCCCATAAATTCTTTCAAGTTCCAAATTATGAAAGATTTTATTAATAATCATGAAAAATCATGCATTAAGCTAAAGTCAGATGTGCTTTCAAACCCCTTCTCAGAATTGTATGGTAGAATATGATCTAGAGTTAGAAGAATGAACCCAAATGTTTAGCAGTAGTAAAAAGGGGATAGTGTTATCTTAATTTAGTAGATTATGTGTCCATGGGGCTAGTTGTATGACAAGTGAACCAGTAGGATTGAAATAGTGTATGCAAGAAATTAAGTTATTGATTCAAAATTTTATATTGTTGATGTAGGGTATGTTGGTGTAATGGTAATTCTTATGGTTTATGGAAAAATATAAGTTTAGAGATGTGATATTTGTAGCTATGAAGGAAAAGAAGTAGATTATGTGTTTAGTAGGGCAAGTATGTTGTCGAAAAGGGTGTAGATATGTGATGGTGATTGCTAAAGTTAAAGAAAGATAAGGATAGTATATATTAAGGGAGTATTCAAGAATGAAGTTAGTATAGTTTGTTAAGAGTTTGGGAATATCCATGATAAGTGTTAAAATCTAGGTTTGAATCTTGGGCGATTGATCTAATAGTAAGAAGAATTAAAATTCTAGATAGTGTAGACTCATGGTACGGTGATACTCATGAAGATCTTAGTAAGTGTTTAATTTATTATATGATAACTATTGGGTTATAGAAATTTAAGAGTTGTATATCAGAAGGAAGTACTAGTAGTGGGCCTTACACTTTTAGGTGCAGTCTTTCAAGGTGAGTTTAGTATTTATGTGTATTGTTATATTGTGGACTCTAGAGTAGTTGTAGTTCAGTTTAGAGTTTAGTAAAGAGTTCTACAAACTTAGAATGATGGATTAAATCTAAGAGGGGAAATGATAGAACAAAGAACCACATTAGGCTCTCAGATTCTAGTAATGATGCCAGCGTATTGTAGAACATCAGTAGGGAAGAAAGATGCCCAACCTATCTTATCCTGGTACAAATTTTTTGTACTTCTGTTATCACGACATCTACTTATTCCTTACATTTCAGCTCCATGATCATAGCTTATACTCATGCACTTTCCATAGAATCATGTACGCTTCTAGTTCCTAGTATGAGGAGTTCCAGTTTACTCAGAAGTATGAATCATATTTAATGAAATTTAAGAACTCCAAACTCAGGTCATGCGGCTTATGAATCATGTAATCATGCTTTACTGTATGTTTAGTTCTAGGTACTTATGCTACACTCTTAATGATCAGTGAAATTCAGATTATGTCATGTATACCCTTAATTTAGATCTCTTTAATGAATCCATTCCGTGGATACTCTATTCCTCAGGCCTCAGTTAAGTGTCCAAGTTATGCATAACATTCTTTCATTCTTCAAGTCCTCATGTTCTAACCTTTCAGTGACCCCTCCTTATGTCAAGATAGTGATGATGAATAATTGTTTAGATGGGAGTGAGTAAATGTTCCCCACTAGGAAAGATTGTTGTATGTTTGTTTTATATAAGGATATAAGTTTATAGGAATATTAAGCTAAAGCTTTTGATATATGTCATGGTTAGTTGAAATTCTTTTGTGTTTTCTTGGGGATAGTGCATGGAAATCGTTATTGAAAGATGTTTAGAAGATATGGGAAAGATGCTTTGGTGGATTATTTTCCTAGAAGTTCATGTGTGGTTATAACGATGGGCTTGAATGTTATGTTAGTTATAAGTGGATGGATTCCATCGTGCATTAGTGAATTCCTAGTAAGAGATTGAATTTAGTTGTTGAAGTGGTAAGAGGAAATTATTCTTGAGATAAAAGATGTGAAACACACATGGGGTATTGAATCTATGGTTTATACTAGTATTATGTAGTTATGTGTTGTACCTTGTGATTTCAAGTTAGGCTTGAACATGGAAAGAGTATGTAGTTCAACTCAGACTTTGGTTATGGTAGTTATATGTACCCATGAGAGTATTTATGGAGCTAGGCTAAGCTTGAATTAGGCAGTTACATTTCCTAAGGCAAAATGATTCTATCCTAGCTTATGTTCAGATCATGGACAAGAGTTCTTTACTCCCTAATGTCATTAAAACTTCTTAGAAAAGTGTTGGATAAATACTCCAGTTGAGTATATCCTTTCAGTATGATTCAACCCGTATATCCAGTAATTTAATTTAGCAATCAGACAAGATAAGCTCCTATAGTTTTCCTTCTTTCCATCTTGTCTTCCTATCCAAAGTTTTATGAATATGCCTATTGGATGAGGTAATTCATTCACGTCCGTGCAAGTTGTAAGTTTAGTTCAGTTCAAGTATCATGTTTCAAATTTAGTTATTTAGTTATGAATCAGCACATAAGTGTTCAGTGTATGATCTCATTCTTCCAAGCAATCCAGCCCATACATTGTGATAACCATTGTACGATCTTGGTCTCGTTATCTCATGATTTGTGCTTACGTAATGTAGTTGGCGATGCCATGAAGCCCTTTCTTTTGATCCCAATATGTGTTTTGTTGAGGGATGATCAATAATGAGGAGTTACATACCTTATTACCTCCTTAGTAACTCTTAGAATTTTATTACATCAATTATGACTTTGTAATTATATATGTATGATTATATCATGAACATTTCAAGTGAGTTCTAAACTTTCAGCATGAATCAACTCCTTAAAGTCAATAGAGTCGAGTCAACTTAGAAATTAGTTTCATGATAAAGTTATAATGCTTTATCTCAGCTATATCCTTCATTACCAAACATTTCATGTATACATTATTCCATACTCATAAGACTTCGACAATTTCCTATCCACCATTCGAGGACGAATAATTCCAGGGGGAGCTAATGCAACACCCCACATTTTTGGGCTAGACTTTGAACCATTATTCCTATATGTGTAAACTCTAATACCAATATTTGTATTGGAATATATGTTTTAGTATCTTTATCTACGTGTGTGAAGTGCTTATGATGTCACAAATTTTCAAAGAAATCACTTAGAGCAAAGTTGATCTAAGAGCCCTTGATTCGGCCAAGTTTTGGTATTTGATTCTACAAGGGTCGATTTTGAATGTGTATAACTTATTATATATGTGGATTTTTTCAGCTCAAGACCCACCAAATGATAGATAATTAATTTATCTTTCCAATGATACCAATTTCTCCTTAATCCGATACCTGAGAGAAAAGTTTTGACCTTTTTGTGAGGGCTAGTCCACTAGACTAGGGGTCATTCCACGAGGGCCATTCCCACAGGAAAAAGAGGCCAAGGGGCAATTTAGTCCTTTCCCTCAACCCCAGTCGTATAAACACGATTTATAACACAAAAGGGGCATTATTTGGACATCTTCCTCAAAACAACTCATGTAACCCCCCCTTTCCTAAGAACACTAGGATTCAAGTTCCAATTTCAAGCTTCTTCAAGAATTCATTCAATTTAGGTATGTAGGTGTTCATCCGTAGGCCCTTTCACCCATGGATCCCAAAAACCTCTTCTTTGATTAAAATATTAGTTTTTCCTTCACTATGAAGTTGTATGTGTTCAGGATGATTTTAATTCAAGTTTTCCCTAGTAGTTTAACTCAATTCATGTCCTAGTATAATTCCATGGAAAGTTAGGTTATCTTATGTTTTAAGTTTTGTTTTCCTGTGCTGTATTCAATTGAATTTCATGTCATGATATCAAATTGTGAATTTTTCCATGAAGTAATTTTTTTTCTTATGTTTTAAGACATCCCTATGTTCAAGTTTATGCTTCTCACTTATTTTGGAAAAATATTTATGTTTAGGGTCTTTGAACCATGGTCCCATACTAAAGTGTTAAGCTTTCGTATCATATTTTTATTATCATTCAGTGCTACCTATGTGTTTTACATGATTTCAAATTTTCGAGTAATAAGTCAGTTAATCCATGAATCTTATCATTGTACCTAGATATTATGATCATGATAAGAACTATTTGAAATAATGTTCAGTTAAACTTGGTTCAGTTAAGTACCAGTGTCAGTTTAGTTGGGAGTAGGATTTAGCACCGAGCGAACCCAAGGATGGAGGCTCACCTTCTAATAGAGTCTGTAACCTTTAGTAGCAGTCCCTAAGTTCCAAAATTATGTAGCCAGCATAGGTTTAAGATGTCTTCCTTCTAGTTGAGGGTTGACGGATATCTCATGATAGCACGTGACAGTAGAGGGAAACTCCCTAGTCCTTCGTGACATCAGGCTTGTGGATCCACATTGTCAACCATGTGTTAGAACCCGTGTACGGTACTAAAATGGTCGGTTACATGAAACCTCCCACAATTTTAGTCCAGCTATTCAGACTAAGTACAATTCAGTTTTACATGATCAGTATTTAGATATTAGTTAATTAATATATAGATATCAGATAATCAGTATACAGATATTAGTCATTTAGTATTTAGTTTAGCTCAGTACATGTTATGTTTGGTTTTGTATGTTTATGCATTCATACTCAGTATATTTATATATTTAGATACTCGAGTTATGTTAGTTTCCATCATGTAGTTTTATCCCCAGTATTCATACATGATCCTTAGTTTAATTTTATAACATATTTAGCTCTACATAAGATTTACATACAGTATTCATGTTCTACCGCTTCCCAACTTCAGTTTTACTTATTCTACAAAACTAAAGATTTTTAGAAACTAAGTGTAGTATTCACCATCTTATCAGATTATGTTTGCTGCTCATGTTTTAAGATACTTCAGCTTTCAG
The DNA here is from genome assembly GCF_002878395.1 of Capsicum annuum. NCBI lineage: Eukaryota > Viridiplantae > Streptophyta > Magnoliopsida > Solanales > Solanaceae > Capsicum > Capsicum annuum. The sequence goes on along the minus strand of NC_061111.1, from coordinate 159,881,191 downwards.
TTTATCTCAGTCTCTTGGTGAGTCTACTTGCACTTTGCATGCATGTTTTATGATTATGTACCTAATTAGTTTGACTTATTGCATTCGCCCCCACTTAGTATGTTTTAAGATTATGTACCTAGTCAGTTTTGCTTATTGCATTCACCCCCACTTACTCAGTACATTTCAAAGTACTGATCCATATATATGTCTATGTGCTATATTGTCTTATAATGTAGGTACCAGTTGTAGCCTACATATCATAATTAGACAGTTTATGGCTTCCAGCTAGCACGTGATGAGTTCTTCTAGTTTGAGAATCTTCAATCAGTTGTAGTTCTTGTACTTTATTTGAATTATTCATATGTATTGATTAGTAGTAGCTGGAGGCATATCCCAGTTATCTATAGTCAGTATAGTAGAGGCTTCATAGATAGTTAGTCAGAGTCACTCATGTAATTTAAACTCTTTTTTCAGATTTATCGTGTTGTAAACCATTTTAGTATCACATGTATTCCAGTTTCTTATGATGATGCTTTCATTTAGAAAACTTAGCTTATATAGTTAATTTAATTTAGATGCTCAAGTATCATGAGAGTTCATGAGTTAGCTTGGGATCACTTGGGGTTCTAAGCACCGTGTTATTCCTAGGGGGTAGTCTTAGGTTGTGACAGTTTTTCGCATATGGTCATTGTACATTGCAAGTTTTTTTTATTCATGTTTATGCATTATTAAACCCCCAAAGGCACACTTTTCTTCGTGACACCCTATATAGCAGTAGATTTTGGTGTCTGCCCCGAAACTCTCACAAAACCCTTCTCAATTTTTGCTCTAGTCGGTAATTCATCCATAGCCAGCAGGTTATACAAAAATTACCTAGTCACAGTATGTCACAACCCGAACCAGGGCCTGGGGGACGAGCATTTTGAACCATGGAGGCCCGAAACACCCCTATCTGTTTGATAATCATGCACCTAATTCATATGATCAAAGTAATGCAGAAGAAACACAATAATTCAAAAATATGGTCATAGATATGAAAAGAACCAATAGCGGGGAAATAAAGTTTCCCCCCTCCCGACATCAATCAACCTCTAAACATCTATCTGCAAAAATCTCTAACAAATGACTGAGTCAAGTAACTATATATAAACTGGGACAAGGCCCCCAGTAGACCCTAAAACTAAATATAATATAAAAGGACTGCAGGACATAAAGACCTTCCGAAACATAGAAGGCTCACCACTTGTCTCTGTAACTCTGTCTGAATGATCTACTGATTCTCTTGATCCCTAGACTGGGCCTCTGAACCTGAGAGGTTGGAGAGGGGAGGGGGTCAGCACAACAAAACATAATATTCTTACAAAATATAGTTGAGAGTCATTATAAGCAATTTCATATCAAATCATTTGAAAACACATGCGCATAATGCAATAGTTTTCAATACCAATGCAATGCGATTGAGCTAGGTGGAATACCCTAAAATTGTAATTCCACGGATATGTGGAATCCGCCTCTAGTGCTTGGCGGCCAAGCCTTAAATCCAAGTAGCCGCCAGGAGTTGGAGCCGGTATACCCCCTATGTGAGTATACCGTAGGGAATCCCCCCATGTGAGATGTCCTAATATTTTATTATCCTCCCATGTAGGATACAATATCATATGACCCACATCGGCAACTACGATTTCCAGCGATGAGCCTTTTCACTCAAACGCCTTCTTCGGGCATCAACCTTTCTTTTGAAATCAATGCATTTCAAACTTTGTTCAAATCAATCACATGTCATACTCTATAGGGTATCGTCATACCCGACTTGCAAGTCATCAGTATCATATCATTCTCTTCATTCAATCATCATATGCAACATATCTCAACATGAACAAAACAACCCTCTCTTTGAAAGTCAAAAACCATATCCAAATCATGACATTTTAAAGATATTTCATGACATGCATTTCAAGATGATTTCAAACGATTCATATCATGTGAAAACTTAAAACAATATCATATCAAGAGAGGGGTTCCGTATAAATCATGCTCTAAATTTATCATCATTATGAAACATATGCATATCCATATATAATATATCAAACCACATTGGAATTAGGCCTAAAGACCAAATAAATATCATAAAATGTTTAAAACATAATCATATTTATAATTTCAAAACCCCCATTTTTGAAAACATGAATTTTTAAAGCCCATGAGATTTTTGTGATAACCCCACGTACCTCTATTTCCAAAGATAATAGATGTTTCTTGAAGCTTGCAGATTGGTGATTCTAAATATGTAATATCTTTGAAAACCTACGATCGAATCTTGAACTATTTAAGTTTTTACTTTGAAACCCTAAGGAGAAACTTGAGCACTTTTGATGAATGAGGGTATATTTTGGGGTCCTTGGAACTGAATTTCATGTTTTAGGGCTGAGTAAGGGTGGAAAAGGACTATTTTGTCCCCAAAACGGAGTGTTTAAGTCACTTGAATTCTTTACATAGGCGCCGCCCATCCCATTGCCTATGTTTACATAGGCACCGCCTAGGCTATCGCCTATGCTTTCCAGTGGCCATGGGCGATTGGTTAGGCGACACATATCACTTTGAAAGGCCATAACTTTTTGCTCGGGTGTCGGACTTTAGCAAAATTTGTATCATTGGAAAGCTAACTCGAAGACCTATCATTTGACAGATAGTAGGCTCCCTAATTCGAAATATACAGAGAGTTATATTGATGGAAGATGACATACTTTACCACATCTATAAAAATTTAGTCGATTGAAATAGTTTCAACTCGTCCTTGAGTTGAAGGACCTCTATGGTCTAAATTCAAGCTTGAATGGATTCATATGCTACACAATTAATTAAAATGCCATATTGGCATAGGATTTTATGGCTTCAGGGTTTATCAACACATCAGAATCATGGTCTATATTGTAGCTTGAAATGTGGGGCATTACATTATCCCCCCCTTAGGATCATTTGTCCCCGAATGATGATGCGGGACATAGACAGACACGATTTCAAGCATAAAAAAGGACTAGGAAACTATAAGATAGGAATAACACCTTCTGTCTCATCCTCCATCGAAGCAAACAAATTGGGATATATAATTCTTATGTCATCTTCTGACTCCCAAGTTGCTTCTTTAACTTTTTGATTCCTCCACAGTACCTTTACTGAGGCTATCTCTTTGCTCCTCAGCTTTTGAACTTGACGATCTAAAATTTCAACAGGCTTTTCTTCGTAAGACAAAGAGTTTTTCACTTTGATACCATCTACTGGAAATACCAGAGAATGATCTCCAATGCGTTTCTTCAACATGGATACATGGAATACCGGATGAACGGAAACCAAACTTACAGGCAATTCTAGCTAATAAGCAACTGCACTAATCTTCCTTAAAATCTGATATAGCCCTATATAGAAAGGGCTCAATTTACCTCTTTTTCCGAACCACATAACTCCTTTCATAGGAGAAACCTTGAGAAACACCCAATCACCAACTTTAAACTCTAGTTCTCTTCTCCGAACATTGGCATAGGACTTCTAACGACTCTGAGCAGTCTTGAGCCGTTCTTTAATGATATTCACTTTATTCATCACCTGATGAACAAGATCAGGCCCATAAAGCTAAGTCTCACCCACTTCATACCATCCTATCAGAGACCTACATCTCCTCTCATACAAAGCCTTAAAAAGGAGCCATCCTGATGCTGGCATGGTAACTATTACTGTAAGCGAATTCAACCAGCGGCAAGTGATCTACCCAACTACCTTTGAAATCAATGACGCATGCCTTTAAAATATCCTTGAGGGTCTGAATGGTACGCTCAATTTGCCCATCCGTCTGAGGGTAGAAAGCTATGCCTAAATTCACTTGTGTACCTAAACCCTTCTGAAAAGATCTCTAGAACTGAGATGAAAACTGCGTACCTCTATCCGATATAATGGAAACTGGTGCCCCATGCAACCGAACTATCTCCTCAATGTAAATATTAGTATAATCCTCTCCCGAATAATTAGTTCTTACAGAAAAAAAGTGGGCTAACTTTGTCAACCGATCTACAATCACCCATATAGAATCATACTGGTTTTGGGATCTCGGAAGTCTTGTAATAAAGTCCATGTTTATCATATCCCACTTCCATAAAGGTAGGGCTATCTCTTGGGAAGTACCACCTGGCCTCATGTGTTCTACCTTCACTTGTTGACAGCTCAAACACTTGGACACAAAATCAGCTACATCACGTTTTATGTTATTCCACCAATACAAGGTTTTCAGATCATGGTACATCTTAGTAGAGCCTGGGATGAACGACATACCTTGAAGTGTGCACCTCATTAAGGATTCTTTCCCA
>NC_061111.1:159875069-159876754 GCF_002878395.1 Capsicum annuum | reverse complement strand
TACAATCACCCATATAGAATCATACTGGTTTTGGGATCTCGGAAGTCTTGTAATAAAGTCCATGTTTATCATATCCCACTTCCATAAAGGTAGGGCTATCTCTTGGGAAGTACCACCTGGCCTCATGTGTTCTACCTTCACTTGTTGACAGCTCAAACACTTGGACACAAAATCAGCTACATCACGTTTTATGTTATTCCACCAATACAAGGTTTTCAGATCATGGTACATCTTAGTAGAGCCTGGGTGAACGACATACCTCAAAGTGTGTGCCTCATTAAGGATTCTTTCTCGTAGCCCATCAACATTCGAAACGCACAACCTACCCTGAAATCTCAGAATACCATCACCACTAATTTCAAATGACATAAACTTTTGTTGACCCACATCTTTATTGATTTGCATCAAGATGGGATCTTCAACCTGCTTCTCCTTAACTTCAGCACAAAGGGATGACTTAGCTAACTCATGAACAATCACCCCTCCATCTTTAAAATCTAGGAGTCGCACTCCCAGATTTGTAAGGCGGTGAGTGTCCTTCACCGTCTCTTTCTTTCCTTCTTCTACATGAGAAAGGTTACCCATAGACAACCTGCTGGGGGAATCAGCTACAACATTTCCCTTGCCCGGATGGTAATGCAGACTCATGTCATAGTCTTTTAAGATCTCCATCCAATGCCTCTGCTTGAGGTTCAATTCTTTCTGTGGAAAACATACTGCAAACTCTTATGGTCAGTATAAATATCAACATGCACTCCATAGAGATAATGCCTCCAGATTCTAAGTGCAAACACCACTGCTGCTAACTCTAAGTCATGAGTGAGGTAATTGCGCTCATGAACCTTTAACTACCTAGATGCATAAGCTATCACCTTACCACGCTACATCAATACACAACCAAGTCCCATACGGGACATATCAAAATAAACCACAAAATCATTTACACCCTCGAGGAGAGTCAAAACAGGAGCAGTAGTCAGCTTGTCCTTCAATTTCTCAAAACTGTTTTCACATAAGCCCGATCACACAAACTTTATCTTTTTCTGAGCCAGTTTAGTAAGCGGAGCAGCTATGGAAGAAAAACTCTCTACGAACCTTCTGTAATACCCCGCCAAACCCAAGAAGCTCCAAATACCAGTTGGAGTCATGGGTCTGGGCCATTTTCTCACTGCTTCAACTTTCTGGGGATCCACTTTTATCCCTCACTGGACACAATATGCCCCAGGAAGGTAATAGCGTCTAACCAGAATTCACACTTAGAAAATTTGGCATACAGCTTGATCCTTAAGGGTCTGAAGAATAATTCAGAGGTGATTGGTGTGATCCTCTTTACTCATAGACTAGATCAGAATATCATCAATAAATACAATGACGAACAAGTCAAGAAACTGATGAAAAACTCTATTCATAAGATCCATGAAGGTTGCAGGGACATTAGTCAACCCGAAGGACATGACTAAAAATTCGTAGTGACCATATCGGGTTTGGAAGACTGTCTTGGGTATGTTTGACTCCCTAACTTTCAATTGGTGATAACCCGAACGAAGGTTTATTTTTGGAAAACACTTGGCACCCTGAAGCTGGTAAAAAAGGTCATCAATCCTAGGAAGAGGATATTTATTTTTAATCATGACCTTTTTCAACTGGCTGTAGTCTATGCACATACGAAGGGACCCATCCTTCTT
>NC_061111.1:159864981-159872069 GCF_002878395.1 Capsicum annuum | reverse complement strand
ATGACATTTTAAAGATATTTCATGACATGTATTTCAAGATGATTTCAAACGATTCATATCATGTGAAAACTTAAAACAATATCATATCAAGAGAGGGGTTTCGTATAAATCATGCTCTCAGTTTATCATCATTATGAAACACATGCATATCCATATATAATATATCAAATCACCTTGGAATTAGGCCTAAAGACCAAATCAATATCATAAAATGTTTAAAACATAATCATATTCGTAATTTCAAAACCCCCATTTTTGAAAACATGAATTTTTAAAGACCATGAGATTTTTGAGATAACCCCACATACCTCTATTTTCAAAGATAATAGATGTTTCTTGAAGCTTGCAGATTGGTCATTCCAAATATGTAATTATCTTTGAAAACCTACGGTCGAATCTTGAACTATTTAGGTTTTTACTTTGAAACCCTAAGGAGAAACCTTGAGCACTTTTGATGAATGAGGGTGTATTTTGGGGTCCTTGGAATTGAATTTCATGTTTTAGGGCTAAGTAAGGGTGGAAAAGGACCATTTTGACCCCAAAACAGTGTTTAAGTCACTTGAATTCTTTACATAGGCGCCACCCATCCCATTGCCTATGTTTACATAGGCGTCGCCTAGGCTATCGCCTATGTTTACATAGGCGCCGCCTAGGCTATCACCTATGCTTTCCAGTGGCCATGGGTGATTGGTTAGGCAACGCATATCACTTTGAAAGGCCCTAACTTCTTGCTTGGGTGTCAGATTTTAGCAAAATTGGTATCGTTGGAAAGCTAACTCGAAGACCTATTATTTGATACATAGTAGGATCCCTAATTTGATATATATAGAGAGTTATGGTCAATGGAAGATGACACACTTTACCCCATTCACTAAAACTTAGTCGATCGAAATAGTTTCAACTCGTCCTTGAGTTGAAGGACCATTATGGTCTAAATTCATGCTTGAATAGATTCACATTCTACACAATTAATTAACACACTGTATTGGCATAGGATTTTATGGCTTTGGGGTTTATCAAGACATAAGAATCATGGTCTATATTGTAGCCCAAAATGCAGGGCGTTACACAGTATTCCAAAAGTTCACCTTAGTCGACCTTATAAAGTTAGACATGACAGACTTTGATATTATTCTTGGCATGATTTGGCACCACTCTTACTATGCCTCAAGTTTATTTTAGAAAATGAGTAATCCATTTTTAGTTTCCAAATGAGCCAATCTTAGAGTGGAAGGGTAGTACCTTCATGCCTATAGGTCGGTTTGTCTCTTTTCTTATGGCAAGGAAAATGATTTTCAAGGGGTACATCTATTATCTTATTTGGGTTAAGGACTCAAGGTACAAAATCCCAAGTCTTAAGTTAGTTCCTATAGTAAAAAATTTCCAAAAGTGTTTCTTGAAGATCTTCTTAGAGTTCTTCGTGAATGGAAAATTGACTTTAGAATAGATCTCCTTCCATATACACATCCTATTATAATTCCACCCTATAGAATGGCTTGAGCCGAACTTAAAGAATTAAAGTAGCGAATTAAAGTAGCAATTGAAACACCTCCTTAACAAGGGTTTTATCAAGATTAGTATCTCTCCATTGGGTACTCTAGTTCTTTTTGTCTGCAAGAAATATTGTTCTCTTAGAATGTGCATCGACTATCGTCAGTTGAACAACATCACAATAAAGAATAAGTATTCAATTCCCTGGATTGATGACTTGTTTAGCAAACTTTAGGGTGACAATTATTTCTGTAAGATAGACCTCAGGCCTAGGTATCACCACCTCATAGTTAGAGAATGTGACATTTCAAAGATAGCCTTCAGAATCAGGTATGGTCAGTTCAAATTATGTCTTTTGGACTAATGAATGCTCTTGCAACTTTCATGGACTTTATGAATAGGTGTTCAAATAGTACTTGGACATGTTTGTTATAGTTATCACAGATGACATCCTCACATATTCTCAAAGTGAGGATGAACACGCATACAATTGGAGAAATATTTACAGACTCTCAAAGATCACCAGTTATTTGCTAACTTCGGCAAGTGTGAATTTTGGTTGAAATCAATAGAATTTCTAGGTCATATTATTTTTGGTGAAGTCATTCAAGTTGATCCTCAGAATATTGAAGCCATGAGGAACTAGTCTAAACCCATCTCTACATCAAATATAATAAGTTTCTTGGGTTTAGTCGATTACTACAGATGGTTTGCTAAAGTATTTTCCTCTATTTCTTCTCCCATGTACAGACAAACCAAAAAAAGGTAAAATTCTATGTTTTCTGATTCTTATGAGCAGAATTTTCAGGAGTTGAAGGATCGACTCATCTCCGCTCTGGTGTTGACTCTACTAGAGGGTTCAAATGGTTTTGTGGTTTACTGTGATGCTTCAAGAGTTGGACTTGGTTATGTATTAATGTAGTAGGGAAAAGTTATTGCATATGCATCTATATAACTCAAACCTCATGAGAAAAACTACCCGACTCATGATCTTGAGTTAGCTGCAGTTCTTTGTGCCTTAAAGATTTGGAGGCATTATCTTTATGGGGTCTATGTTGATGTGTTCACTGATAATAAGAGCCTTCAGTATGTGTTCAGACAGAAATATCTGCATCTTCATCAGATAAGGTGGCCAGAGTTGTTGAAGGATTATGATATAAGTGTCTTGTACTATCCGTGTAAACCTAATTTTTAGATGATGCTTCTAGTAAATTATCTATGCAGAGTGTTGCTTATATTGAGGATAAAAAGAAAGAGTGAGTTTGTAATTTTTACCAGCTTATTAGGTTGGGAGTTCTACTGGTTGATTCAATCGAAGGTAATATCTTAGTTCAAAATAGTTTAGAATCTTTGTTGATAGCTGAGGTGGAGGAAAAGAAAGATAGCGATCCCATTTTGCCTAGGTTGAAAGAAGTAGTCCTAAGTCAAAAGGTTGAGGTTTTCCCCTAAGGGAGAGATGGTGTTCTTATTATTAGGGCAGACTATGTGTTTTGGATATAGATGACTTAAGACAGTGGATGCTAGAAGAAGATCATGATTCTAGATATTATATTCACCCAGGAGCCACTAAGATGCACTGTGATTTATGATAAGTCTATTAGTGGAATGGAATAAAAAAAGATATTGTAGAATTTGTGGCTAAGCATAAAAAATGCTAGCAGGTTAAGGTAGAATACCAAAGACCTAGTGGTACACTTTATGAAATCAGTATTCCTACTTAGAAATGGGAAGTGGTACAAATGGACTTCATTATAGAGTTTCCTCATACTCGTTGACAACATGATTTATTTGGGTTATTATGGACCAAATGACTAAGTCGGTCAACTTCTTGTCAGTTAACATTTTAAATTTAGCTGAAGATTATTCTAAACTCTATCTTAGGGAGTTGGTGAAATTGTACGGTATCCTTTTGACCATTATTTCAGATAGAGGTACCATGCTTACCTCTTGATTTTGAAAGAGATTTCAAAAAGGTCTTGGTACCCAAGTTCATCTTAGCATAAATTTTCACCCACAGACAGATGGTTAGGTAGAGAGGACCATTTAGACCTTAGAGGACACATTAAGAGCGTGCGTGATTGATTTTAAAAGGGTAGTTGGATGGTCATTTACCTTTGATTGAGTTATCTTATAATAAAAATACTACTCTAGTATTTTGATCGCCTCGTTTGAAGCACTTTATGGTAGGAGATGTAGATCCTCCATTGGTTGGTTTGAGGTTAGTAAAGCTGTTTTGATAGGTCCATATTCAGTACACAAGGCTGTGGAAAAGGATCAGTTGATTAGAGAAAGGCTGAAAACCACTCAAAGTTATAAAAAATCCTATGCTATTATGAGAAAAAGGGATCTTGAGTTTGTTATTGGTGTTTTTGTCTAATTTAAAGTTTTACCCATGAAAAGGGTGAAGAGATTTGGTAAGAAGGGAAATCTCAGTCCTTTTTATGTTGGTCCTTAAAAGATTTTGAGTCGCTATAGTGATGTAGCCGCGTATGAGTTGGAACTGCCTACAGATTTAGCATCAGTGCATCCATTCTTCTATGTTTCCTTGTTAACGAAATGCATTGTTGATCCAACATTAGTTATTCCTTTAAAGAGTGTGGGTGTGAAAGGCAGTCTCTCTTTTGAAGAGGTCCTAGTTGAGATCCTTGATCGTCAGGTTCATAAGCTGAGTAATAAGGATGTTGCTTTGGTAAAGGTTCTGTGGAGAAATTTTTCAGTTGAGGGAGCTACTTTGAAAATAGAGGCAAATATGATAACCAAGTATCCCATATTTTCTCTTTAAACAATGTCCCAGCTTGAGGTAATAGTTTTCTTTTAACAAATTCTTTCTATCTCAGGCCACCCAACTATTTTCATGTCATAATATGCATTCATATGTTTGGTTCTGTTCATATATCCATTATAGATCCAGTTATCATGTCATTATTTAGCTCGTAGGAGTTCAGTGGAGGAATTCCAGCTTTTCCCCTAATGCATCAGCTTACTTAGTTTTCATTTAGGGACGAATGACTCCAAGGAGGAGATATTGTAACACCCCAAAAATCCAAGTCAATATTAGAATAGTTATTCAAATTAATGCAAAATCAAACATTATGATTTGGTATTTTGATAAATGATTTAGACATATGTTAAGGCGACAAATAACTTCTAGCTAATAGACAAGTCAAAATATCCCTTACCGATTGAATTCTTGTGAAGAATAGCACTATAATCAACTTCAATCGAGCATAAATTTTGAATTACTGAGAGTTTTTTTATCTCAAGACCTACCAAAAGATAGATTATTGAACTATCTTTCCAACCCCACCAGTTTCACTTTAATCAAAAGTCGGAGTAAAACGTTATGACCAATTTACTGAATCATTATCCAAAAAATCAGTACAATCTTAATCAAGAGCAAACTATTTGCTTTATAATTTTTGAATTTATGCACCATAAATTAATAGAATGAAATATAGAATATGAAGAAATAGTCAATTTTGTCATTAATGATGAAATCTAGAAAATAGTATGGAAAATCTAAATCTAAATCATTTAAAATTTAATATAACTTGCCAAGTATTAATTGCTACATCAACTTGTGTTAATCCCATTAGCGCTATTTATATTGAAGGCTCCATATTGCAAACATAACATGTACTAGAATTGAAAAGAATTGATAGAGAAACAACGAGAATGAGAAATAGTAATTGAGATGATAGCCTTTGGTTCTACAAGATTTTGTTTGATCCTGAAATTGAAGAATGAGTAATGTTAAATCCTCTATTACTGAATTACTATTAATATTTTTTTGCTTTTACATCTATTTTTTGATAAATTTAAATTTTTAGATAGTTCATTTTCATTTATTTATTTCAGATACACACAGATAACACTCTCTTTCATGTTTGCTTGATTTTACTCAGAAATTACACATATATTAATATCTTTGTTGACAGGGTGGTAAGTTGACTCCCATAAATCGTTGAAAATTAGCTCTAGCTCCATTTAAGCTTCATTTAATATTAATTCCTGATCAATATATTTTATCGAGGGTGAACATTTTCAATTAACTCTTTTAGATATATAAAATTATTTATAAATCTCAATCGTTGGAGAAAATGCTTTAATTTATTCTTTTAGATCTAGAAAATGTGCCGTTTTTCATGCTTGTTGATATTATTCATGAATTATACAAGTACTAATATATGTATGAACGTGTGTTATTTTGACTCCACTAAAATTGTTAAGTGTTTATTATTATTGTTTTTTATTAATTTTAGTTCTACAAATCTTTTTGAGAATAAACACACTCATTTATTTTTTTATATAAAAAACTTTCTTTTATAAATTAAAATTATTAAAGAGAATGTTTTCATTCTCCTTTTTAGATTCAGATGACATATCCCTCTTGTGTGTGTTTAATCTTACTCATGCATTATGCATGTGCAAATATTTTTGACAGATGATAACTAGACTCAACTTAAATCGTTATGGATTAACTCTTATTAATATCAATTTTAAATCACAAATTTTATAGTGAATGAGCACTTTCATTTATTTCTTTTAGATTTGTATCATGTACTCCTCAAGTGCTTATTTGATCTTACTAATGGATTACAAATGTTCAAATATCTAAGTTTAAGGACCGAGGTAAAACACAAATTAATAATTAAATAGCTAAGAGTCAACTATGTTCACTTTAGTTCTCGTCTTCAAATCTTATAAGGATGGAGGTGAAACGTGAATTAATAATTAAATAACTAATAGTCAACTAATTTTACTTTTAATTTTAGCTATTCAAATCTTATCAAATTTCTTGAGAGAAAATACTTATTTATAAATCTTTCATTTAGTACTTTTACAAACACAATCTTATTCACAAATTTAAACTGCCTGAGAGTAAATTCTTGTATTTATTTACTTAGAATTCAAACAATGTTCTTCTAACATGCTTGTTTGATCTTACTCATGAATTACACGTGCAAATATATTTACTAATAGATAGAGTTGAAATTTTAACTCAACTTAAATTATGAAGAGTAAGGTCGTTTATTTATTATTTTACTATCTAGAGATTAAACAAATCTACAACAATGCTCTTTACACATTGTTGTACATATTTTAGATTTTGAATTAAGTTTGCATAATTATTTTTGTTGATTGCTGGAGGTGAAACTTGAAATCAACTTAAAACTTGAAATCAACTTAAATCAATAATACACCAAATAACACTTACATTTAATATTTTCAGATCTATATCGGTACCTACCCATGTATTCTAATCGTTTACTTGCATTTAATATATGAAAATTACATAATGTTGATAAATGGTGATGAAATTCAAACTCGCGAGTATTATTTCTATTCTTTTATTTTCTCTCGTTATAGAGAATCCCATCAGATTTTGTGAAGCATAGAACATAAGAAGCAACAGAAATAGCATTTTTGGCAGGGTTTTTTCGCAAGTATTGGAACATAGAACTAGTACAAAATGAAGGCTAGATGTTCATTCATGGTGGATGGAAGAATTTTAGGATGGAGTAGTATTTTGAAAGGGGTGAGCTTCTGATTTTCAATTGTGATGGAAAGGTGACATTTTATGTACGCATTTTTGA
>NC_061111.1:159843811-159861981 GCF_002878395.1 Capsicum annuum | reverse complement strand
TTGTTCTGTTTATCATACAATATGTTTATTACTTGGTCTTGCATCAGTTTACCATGTCACATGCATCATGTTCAGCCTATATCAATTATTTTCCATCTCACATACTCAGTACATTCAAATATTGATCGCATACTTTCTTTGCGCTATATTGTCTTATAATATAAGTTCTAACGCTCAACATTTAGATCATGCTTAGTACGATTCTGCACCATATCAGTAGCAGTGCTTTGTAAGTACTCATCATTCAAAGGCCAATTATCAACATTTGTTTTCAATATTTTTTCCTAGTTTCAGACAATTGAAGTTACTTTGGGGATTTTCCTAACAAATCATATGAGTTAGAGGCTTTAAAACTGATAGTTATGTTTTCAACATGTTGACTATGTTAGACAGTCTTAGTTTTGGTATCTAGTATTGATTTTGACTAATTATAATCAAGTCATTTTAGTTTAGTTTCTGCTTAGTATCTCATTATTTTCTTCAGTATTCTTAGTGTTTTTCTAGGTCATGGGTTAGATTGAGGTCACTTATGACTCTAAGAACCGTGTTATGATTAAGAGGCCATCCGGGTTGTGACAATCTGTGTCCTAACACTACCATCACTGTACAAGGCGAAAACCAAACGATTATTTTTCCTTCGTTAGGAGAAAAAGATTTACTGGGTAATAATTCACATATTCCTTTAGCATTGTTAGTAACTTGTAAATAATCTCAATCGATAAATATTTTGTTTCAATCAAATTTGCATTTTGCTTTTCTTATCTGAGCCACATAATTGAAATAAATGGTACTACACGATGCGAGGAGACTGGGAGAGGCTTAGTATTTATATTATTAATTTAGTTTTGTGAAATGAACTTATTCCATATATGTTGAGCTTCTGGACATTCTTTGATAATATGCAAGAGATTAAGCATCAGCATGTGGTGGTGGGGCAGCAGAGGAGGACAGAGGGAGAGACAAGTGATAGAGGGTTCATCCAAATGGTGAAAATAAGCGTAGATCTTTATTTTATTAATAATACCAACATCCTATTATCCGGAAAAGGTTGTTTTCTTTAAAAAAAAATCAAATCAATTTTCACTAAAAAAACCCTCCTTAGATAGGTTTAATAAAAACAAATTAAAATTAATAGAGGTCGGTACTTTTAAATTTTGTTTTGAGATTTGAAATCCAAACAACAGACCAAAGGAGGTTGGTTAAATTAAACGCTTTGCTTTTTTTAAAATCAAGTATTTTCATTAAACTCATTTTCCCTGAAAATTTCCTACCTTTTGAGGTCAGTAATTATTATCTTTTCTTAACAAAATAGACCAAAGTTTGATTTATTTTAAAAATTATTTCAGTTTTCTAACCTCGTGAGGTTGATTTATTTAACTCCCAAATGCAACGAACTACCTCGATGTTACAATGATCACTACTGTCACGACCCAAAACTAAGGTCATGAAGGCACTTATTGCAGCAAAGCCTTGACAATTAAGTCAACCACCCAAACTAATATGTAAGAATAAAATCATACATAATTACCAACGCGAGACACCTAAAACAAAGTCAGACCTCACATGAATAAAAATTGCATAAGTCTGAATAATAATGATACCATACACCATTCCAAAACCTGGTGTCACATTGTAAGAACAAATCTAAATACAACATAATGTCTTAAAATACAATTGATATTCAAAAAAACTACAAGTTTGTCTCTGAATACAAAATAAGACATAGGATAGAAGGAGGTCTAAGGTCGACTTTGAAGGCGTAGACCAGCTAATACCTCAAAATTCCAAAATCTCCATAAGAACTCAGCTGCCACGCAGCACACTCATACTTGAATCTGCACTGAAAGGGCACAATAGGGATGAGTATGGTCCACTTGTACTCAGTAGGTATCATATTTGACTGAACAAATTAGAAAATAAGATATATAAATACATACTATGAGCACACCATATGAAGTCAAAAAATGTCCCAAATGGTAGCTCACACCGTCTCCACTGCCAGTTCTAAATATAACACATAAGCCAGAAAACATGTACGTAAAGAAATAGAATATATATTCATTGAATCAAGCACAATAGTACCACACTGAAGAAGTACAATGTATGAAATACAATGATGATGATAATGACGATGTGATGAAGGTTATCACATAATATCCATATACACCTACTGAGCCTCAACGCTCCCAGGTAGGACCCATAGGAGGTTCGCAACCCATATACTATCTCAATATTTAATCCCAATGTCAATATACTTATCTACTCTTCGACTGGTGGGCTACGACAGAGGGTTTTGTAAAAATATCTTATTTCTATCGAATTCAATATCTCCACAATGGTACTAATATCTCATAAGTATATGAATGATATGAGAATGTAATGTTCAAACCCAAACTAGTATAAATATCATCAAAATCCATTAATACGTGTACACATAAGCTCAAAATCCACTCAATATATCAATCAACCATTATTTCATATTACAAATGTACCATTAGAGTGAAAAAATTCAAGAAGGACATCAATAATATTACATTAACCATTAGGCATTTCAATCATGAAGAGAGCAACCAAATGCATACTAAAGGCAAATAATATCAGATTAGGCCCTACACGGGTACACAATAGTTATAATATTATTTTCATGATATTACCCATACTGATAGCATGCTTTTATATAAATATTAACTATCCATCCTAGTTCGATGAAAGTTAAGACATAACCTACCTCATGACGATAAAATCCAAGCCTAAAGTCCTTTAATGCCGAGAGTCCTTGGAATCAACTAAATCATACAAATATAGAATCTACATGTTAAAATGAAGCCAATGATATCCATATTGGCTATTTCTAAGCTGGGGTCAAAACGAACCCCAGAATGGATTTTTCAAAAAAAGGGTAATACTAAAGTTTTTGCTTATAAAACTTTATCCATGATTAAAGGAAGCCATAGAATAAGGATTATAAATGGGGATTAAATTGAAGTAAAAACATTTTAGTCCTTCGGGGCAAAAATCCTAAAATTCCACTTTTTAAAATCATATTTAACGAGTTTTAGATGACAAAAACAAATTAAAATAATTGAAATTGTGATTTGAAGCTTACCCAAGCTCGAAAATGGAAGAACTTGTCCAAAAATCTCTTAACCCAAAACTCAAAGTCTCAAAAGAAGAAGAAAAATTAAGCAAGGCATATTTTTATACCCCCGGCGTTGAACGCTTCCGCTTAAGCAGTCGTTGCTAAAGTAGTCCAGCTCAAAAAGGATAGACCGCTAAAGCAGTCCCCT
This sequence comes from Capsicum annuum, assembly GCF_002878395.1. Taxonomy (NCBI): domain Eukaryota; kingdom Viridiplantae; phylum Streptophyta; class Magnoliopsida; order Solanales; family Solanaceae; genus Capsicum; species Capsicum annuum. The sequence continues at coordinate 159,858,694 of NC_061111.1, read as the reverse complement.
ACCATGAAAGCAGTCGAGGTCTACTTTAATAGTACTTGGGATGCTAGCGGTACCATGGCTGCTAAAGTGGTTGCACCAGATTATTGTTGTATCAACAACTTTGCTAAAATTGCAAAGTTGTGAATCGAGCCCTCGGGATTCGTTTGGAATCCTATGGAGGCAAACAAAATATATTATTATACTAAATTCAAAATTTCAGACTCAGTGGCGACATCAGATTTTGAAAAGACGTTGTCTTCACAAAATTGACCCCCAAGACCCAATTTCACAAATTTTCAAACCGAGGGTTAAAATAAGATCCAAAAGTCATAAAATTGAACCAACCATGGTTCTATCAAAAATTAACGTTCTGGAAATGTTGGCATAGTCTATTTTTCCATCTGATATATAGAACAAAAAATGTTGATCAAAGTCAATTATAAGCCATTTTTAACCTCTAAAAACTACAAATTTGCACAAATAATTCCAAATCATATTGGGAACCGTGCCAACCAAGTCTACACCCCAAGAATATCATGTAGAAACCACAAGGATGTAAAATAGTCAAAATACAAAAAAAAAGAAAAAATTCACAAAATCAAGTCTTTACAATATCCACCACTAAGAATCTAGTTCGTCCTCAAACAACAGACAAAGAAAATACCTGAATCAACAAAAAGCTCGAGGTAACTACTATGCATGTCAAACTAAACCTCCAAAGTAGTTTAATCTATAGGACTATTTATCCACTAGACATTAACCATCAGAATACCCCTAGAACACAACTACCTAACATTCTGGGCTAAAATGGAGGTTTGCACCTCAATAAAGGATAATCTCTTATCTAACTGCATTGTGTACCAACTAATGACATGAGGCTCATCCAGAATATAATGCTAAAGCATAGATATATGAATAAATGGATAAAAGGCTAAAAGATCTGGGGGAAAGTCTAACTCATAAGCTATATCCCCAAAAGTCCAAAAAATCTCAAATGGCCTAATATATCTAGGGCTAAGCTTGCCTCCCTTCCCAATCCTCATCATGCCCTTCATAAGAGAAACACAAAGAAAGACTCGATCACCAATGCTAAATATCAATGAACGAAGACTCCGATCCACATAACATTTCTACTTACTCTGAGTCGCTCGAAGTCTATCCTAACCAAAACTCTGTCCAAAGACTCACAAAGCAAGTCCGTACCTCAAGGTCTAATCTTACAAACCTCAAACCAACCAACTGTAGAGCGATAATGCCTATCATATAAAGCCTCAAAGAGTTCCATATCAATACTGGAAGCTATTATTATACGTAAACTCCACCAAGGCCAAATGCTACTCACATTGACCTCTAAAATCCATAACACAAGTGTGGAATATATCCTCCAATACCTAAATATTCTTCTTTGACTGACCATCAGTCTAGGGTGAAAAAATATACTAAGATACACTTGAGTACAAAACTTCTTCCGAAATGCCTCCCAAAAGTGAGAAGTGAAAAATTTACCTTTATTTGAGATTATGGACACTGGTACACCATGGATACGAACTATCATGAACATAGATATAGGATAACCTCTCAGCACTTATGGCAACCTAAATAGGAATGAAATAAGCAAATTTGGTCAATCGATCAATGATGATCCAAACACTATCAGAACCATAAAAAGTATGAGGCAACCCAGTCATGAAGTCCATAGTGGTCTATTATTATTTCCACTTGGGAATGGGTAACCTTTGAAGTAAACCACCAAGCCTTAAATGATTAGAGTTAACCTGCTGATGACATAGGCAACAAGCAATAAAGTCCACTACATCCTTGTAATACCCCAGGTCTTGGACTCTAAGAATTTTTAGTGTTGACGACACTACCCAGACTACGACTCAGAAGATGAGTCATTATCACTCATTATGAGTCGCAGGGTAAGACTCATAATCTTACTTGTAAAGTGTGCCCAAGTTACTATCTTGATTACGACCTAGACCTCATGAGTCATTACGTAAGGTCACGAGTTATGTGAAGGAATCGTGACTATAAAAATGCAATGGACCAAAGTTTTTACTCAAGCCATGAGTCCAGTCAATAGCCTGTGACCAGTCACCATGAGTCGTTAGCCAAACTGTAATGACTGGGATCAATTTTCCTGCACATTTTCATTAAGGGTGTTTTGGATTTTTTCTTCCTTTACACTTAATCCATGACCTTAAAATGTCTAAGGTTTCTTTTTAACATTAATTATCAAATCATAAAAATCATTCTGTCCTCTCAAACTTCTAAGCAACAGAAATTAGGGTTTTCAAGGGACTATTCATCTAAGCTCCAAACTCCAAATTTTCTTCAAATTTCTATGGTGTTGAGGCATGTCTCTCCTACATAACTTGATTTTTATATAAAGACATATGTTTAATCATTATTCAAGTGAATTCGATTGTGGGTTTGAAATTAGGTTGAGGATTTTGAATTGTTTACTGTTGCAATTGCTTTACCCATGTTTTGAATATGATATTCATGCTTTAAATTATGGTTTTTAAATCGAATTGGTGTATGGTTATGGGAATTTGAAATGGGAAACATGGGTTCTCCAACTTTTTGGATCGTGGCTTGATAATGGTAATATGCTCAACCCATCTTCATGAACTTTGGTTTTAAATGTGGAATTTGCACGATTTAACTCACTTTTGGAACTATTGCATTAAATTAATGGAAAAATATATTAAAATAGGCCTTGGTGTCCATGGTTTGGTTTAAAATAGAACTTGGAAGTTAGTTTGTTTAGTTGGATTGGAATGACATAGTTGGACTTAGATTATAAGCATAATGTGTAAGATGATATCAATAGTAAACGCCTTAATAAATGACTCCTGGGTTAATGGATGGGATTATGCATAAATGTTTTAATTTGGGGTTCAATGGGGTTGTGTATCTCTCCGTGAATAGGGAGGTATCGGGGGGACCAATACGAGAACCCACATTTGCTGACATGGGGTTTCTTTATGAATATATGCATCGTTCACACATTATATATTTTTGGAATGGTGGGATCCGTGATATCTTTGTCCCTCTATCTGATTTCCTCGGTTCATGTGGCTAACACGCACTGGGGCCTTTTCAGCAGGGAGAGCTGAACCCCTATAGCCCGCTGTTTTCTTTTGGATGAATAGAGCTACACAGTCTAGGTTAATGGTTTTAAAATCTCATGTTTATGACCCTATACCCAACCCCGACATCCTGTATATATGTATATATGAATGTATGTATGTGGTTAGACTGATTTTGGACATGCCATTATTTTATCACTTTTCTTGAGTTACATGCCAGTTCTTATCCCATTGACTGTCCCTAGGCGCTACATCATTTCATGATAAGGGTCCTAGGGCTCTTTACTTACACATGTGCAGTCTTAGGTAGAGCAGATATAGGTTGAGTTGTTGTAAAGTGGTGAGCCTCCATCATTCTAAAAGCATTACCATTTTATTAGATTTTGTTTCTAGATTTTAGGAATTGAAGAGTTATATTATCATGGTCGAGGGCATGTCCTAACCTGATTTGGTATTCTAGTTTATAGAGGCTCTAGTGGACAAAGTGTGGGTTAATTATTTGTTTTGGATTCTTAGAACTTTTCTATTGGTTTATATATCATTCTTATTGTTTGGTTTTGCTTCCACTATTATTTTATTATACTCAAGTAGTTAGGCTAGGGGGTGGTCTCCAGCCCACGGTGGGCTTGAGATACCCGTCATGGCCAGGACCTGGTTTAGTTTGTGACAATCCTTTCTCATATTACCCCACCAGTAGTTCTATCTCAAATCATGATACATGTTGGTCATGAGCCTTCTCCAAAATCAACCTCACCCAATAACCCCCTCTCGGCATGCAAACTTGCCCCCCATTCATCAAAACACCATCTGAGTCAAATGAGGCTTCCTTATCATTGCCATTCAACACCTTATCCCAAATCACTTTTAAACCAGCATCATCAAACTAATAGTTTGAATCTTCCCCATCAAGCAAGATCTAGCCTCCACAAATGCCAAAACACACTCAAGTGTCAAAATATCAAGCCTAAACATCTAGTTATCCAAAGACTAAACCTCTAAGGCCAAAGGCCTCTTCTAGGTCAAAAGATGCACCAAACTACCTATAATAGTTGAGTTTCAGCTCAAGGCATTTGCAACCAGATTAGCCTTTTCCAGATTATCGATAATAGTAAGGTCATAATCCTTAAGCAACTCAAGCCAATAAAGCTACCTTATATTAAGAACCTGCTAGGTGAAGAAATATTGAAGGCTTTGATAATCCAAGAAGATCTCACAACGAACTACATATAGATAGTTCCTCCATATCTTTAAAGCAAAGACAACCATACACAACTCTAAATCATGGGTAAGGTAATTCTTCTCACGGTGTTTCAACTAATGAGAAGCATATCACCTTACCCTTCCACATCAACACGGTACCTACTCCAACACCAAAAGCATCATAAAAGATGATAAAATCCATTTCCTTCCTAGGAAAGGGCAAGATGGGACTTGATGCCAATAAATCTTTGAGCTTTTGAAAACTCGCCTCACAAACATCAGACCACTGAAAAGAAATCTTCTTTTGAGTCAACTTTGTCAAAGGAGCTGTAATAGATGAAAAAATCCCTACCAAAGCACTGATAGTAGCCCTCTAAACTAACAAAACTCTAAATCTTGGTAGGAGAAGTAGGCCTAGCACAATCATGAACCCCCATAATATTGTCTAAATCAAACATAAAACTATCTTTGGTCACTACATGACCCAAAAAAGAGACAGACTCCAACCAGAACTCGGACTTGGTGAACTTAGCGTACAACTTCACATCTTTTAGTCTTGAAAGAGTAATCCACAAATGATCCTCATGGTCGGCCTCACTCTTGGAGTAAACAAGGATATCATCTATAAATAAAATGACAAAAGAGTCGAGATACGATCAATACACCCGATTTATCAACTCCATGAATGTGGCTGGGGCATTGGTAAACCTGAAGGACATGACCAAGAACTCATAATGACCATAGAGATTTTGAAAAGCCATCTTTGGAATATCCAAATCTTTAATCCTAAACTAGTGATACCCGAACCTTAAATTAAACTTCCAAAACACTAAAGCACCCTGAAACTGATCAAATAATTCATCAATACAAGAAATAAGATCTTGTTCAACTATCAATAATCAATACACATATGCATAAACCTATCCTTTTTCTTCACAACAGGATAGGTGCACCCCCAAGGTGATACACTAGGCCAGATGAATCCTTTATCTAACTATACCTGCAACTAATCCTTCAATTTATTTAGCTCCGCTGGGACCATCCTATAAAGAGGAATGGAAATGGGCTTGGTGACCATCTCAACATTAATAGCTAAGTCAATATCATAATCCAAAGGCATACCAGCCAAATCCATTGGAAGGATATCCATAAACTCATAAACAATATAGACAGAAACCAAAGAAGGTGGTGAATCAACTCTAGTATCAAAAATATAGGACAAATAAGACAAACAACCCCTCTCTATGAAGCAATGAGCCCGTAGAAAGGATATAACTCTCTTGGGACCCGAATGAATTGTACCTTCCAAGCTATCCTGAGAATACCCGGTGAAACTAAAGTCCTAGTCTTAACATAACACTCTAGAATAGCATGATAGGGAGATAACCAATCCATGCCTAAGATGACATCAAAATCTACTATATCTAGGATAATCAGATCTACCCAATTCTCACGGCTCATGAAGGTCACATTGCAAGATCGATGCACCCGATCTACTACTAAAGAATCTTCTACAAGGGTAGATACACGAATAGGCATAATAAGAGGCTCACTAGTAGAATAAAATCCATATACAAAATTTGCAGACACATAGGAGAAAGTTGACCCCAGATCCAAAAATACAGATGTAGATCTAAAATAAACAGGGATGATACCTATGATAGCATCGAAAGCCTTTGCCTCTGGTCTAGTGAGTATAGCATAACATTGTCCACATACACAACCAAAAAGGGAAACCTCGTTAACACCACCACAAGTACAGTCACCTTTGCCTCGCATACCTCTAGTAGCACATTTACTACCTATAAGGTCACTCTCACTATCGATATAAGAGAAGGCCCAAAAACACAATGAGAGCAATCCTTGTCCACATGGATAAACTCATAACACACATTAAAACCTCTATAGTCTGGATAAATTTGAGGAGGTACGGTTGATCAAAGAGACCACCCAGGGTTGACACTCGACAACCCAAAGCCGCTGAACCAGAAGACCTACTACCTAAACCCTGCATGTACTGGGCTGCCATGTACCTATGATAATCTCTAAAATTTTTACCTCAAAAAGTGTGACCACTAAATTCTCCCCAACAACACACCCTCTTGGAACCTCCTTGAGTAGATCAATAAATAGCCTCAGTCATCTTGGCATGATCCACCACACTCTTAAATGATTCTCCTAACACCAACATCTGTGTAGTAGCTAACTAAAAAGTAGAATCTAATCCCTTCACGAGCTTCCAAATCTTCTTGGACTCAGTGAAAATACTAGCAATAAAATATCTGGACAAGGCATTAAAACATGACTCATACTCGACAGCATTATGTAGCTCTACTCCAAGTGATCAAACCATCTCTCATTTGATCCCTTAAATTATAGGGCACAAACCTGTCCATAAAGGACTCAAAAAACTGATCCCAGGTTATTTCTGGCAAAACAAGAGGTCTATAACTAAGAAGTAACCTCCACCAATCTCTGGCTATATCTCTTAACTTGTAGATAGTAAAAGCAAATCCATGTGACTTGAGCGATCAAAGGTTATACACTTTCTCTCAATAATAAAAAAAGAATTAGTAGAAATCCTTGCCCATAACACCACTGAACTTAGGTATACCCAAGAAAGTAAATCTCTCAAACCTCTTTTGATCCTCAGAAGACATAATAGGACCCAAAGTAATAGGAGACATAGTAAATCTAGCTGGCTATGATCCCACCTGAGAGGGTAACACAGATGAAGGCTAAATTCCTAGACTTAACGTACCTCACTCTGATACTAGCATAGAAGGAGGAACAATACTCGGTGCCTACAAAATACCATAAGCAGATGTCGGTATCGATGAAGGAACCATACTCAAAACCATAGGAATACCTTAGCAGACTCTGGCATAGATGGAGGTACAACACTCGAAGCTGTATAAATACCAAGTGCACTCAAAGGAACACACTCAAAATGAGTTAGAAAATGAATCAATAAACCCTCTAAGATTGGGGTTGTAATACTCAGTAGGACCTACATCTCTAGACTGCTCAACCTCGATCTCAGGGGAGATCCCTATAGTACTACCTCTAAAAGGGGCATATCCTTGTGCCTATCCTTTACCCCGATCTTATCTGCGACCCTTTCCTTGTCCGTTAGGCTAGGCTCCTTCCTCGCAGGCCAGTACAACATCCCTATCCTCATGGGATCTAGTCATCACTATCAACATAGAAAATATTAAAACTCAATTTAGAATATAGGATATTGAAAATCCTACATGATAAGTAATAAAATAAAGAAAATTTCCTAAAGATATCTTATAGCCTCTTAAAGATGGATATGAACATCTATATACCTATCTGTAAGACTCTACTAGAAACCCTATTCTTACATTGATGAGATCAATGAACCTAACTCAATTACCAATTTATAACAACCGAAAAACTAAGGTCAGGTAGTCAGTTATCGTGGCTAAGACTTGACAAGTAAGCTAATCACCTAAACTGATATATAAGAAGAAAATCATACATAATTCCTAAAGTAAGACTCCTAAAATAAAGTTAGACCATAAATGCACAAAAATAGCTGAGGTCTGAATAATAATGATACCTACACTATCCAAATACTTAGTTTCACAGTGTAAGAAAAAATCGAAATACAACAGAAATCTAAAAATACAACTGAATTTAAAAAACTACAAGTCTATCTCTAAATACAAAATATAACATAAAATAGACAAAAGAAGGTCTAAGGTCGACTCTGAAGGTGTAGAACAACCATTACCTCAAAATCTTAAATACACCGCACTTACTCAATTGTCGTACGGTGCAATCAAACCTGGATCTGCACTGAAAGGGCATAGTAGAAATGAGTACGGCCCACTTCTACTTGGTAGGTATCATAGGTCAACTGAACAAAGTAGAAAATAAGAGATATAAATAAATACTATGAGCACGTCACCTGCAATCAAAAAATATCTCAAACGACTACTCACACCATCTTCACTACCAGTTCTATATATAGCACATAAGTAAGAAAATAGGTACATAAAGAAACAGGATAGATATGTATTGAATCAAGCAAAAGTAAACCACACTAAAAATGCATAATTTATGGATTGCATTGATGGTGATAATGATGATGTGATGTGACTGAGGTTATCGCATAACCTCCGAATACACCTATCGATCCTTAACTCTTCTAGGTAGGACCCATAGGGGGTTCGTAACTAATATAATATCTCAATACTTAATCCTAGTCTCAATATCTATATCTCCTTTCTGACTAGTGGGCTACGATACAGGGTTTTGTAAAAATGTCTTATTTTTGTCAAAATTAGTATTTTTACAATGGTATCAATATCTCATGAATGTATGTATGATATGATGATGTAATTTTCACAACTAAATTAGTATGGAGATCATTAAAATCCATTCAGTACATGTACAAGTGATTGTAGAATCCACTCAACATATGAACCAACCATGATTTCATATGAGCAATGTACCAGTAAACTAAAAAAATTCAAGTAAGACATCAATAATATCACATTAACTTCAAATTAGGCATTTCTATTATGAAGAGAGCAACCAAATGTATTTAAAAGTCTAGTAATATCAGATAAGGCCCCCACATGGGCCACAAGTATGAAATATCATCTCAAACCACAAACAACAACAGTATAAGACCCCACACAAGCACAAAACAATTATAATATTATTTTCATGATTATTACCAACACCATTAGCATGTTTTTATATAAATATTAACTACTCAATCCAATCTGAAAAAAGTTAAGTCATAACCTACCTCATGACGATAAAATCCAAGCCTAAATTTCTTCAATGCAGATTGTTCCTTCTTAAACGGCCTTAGAATCAACTAAATTATACAAATATAGAATCTACACGTTAAAAGAAAGCAAATAATATTCATATTGTCTATTTTTGAGTCAGGGTCAAAACAAACCCCTAAAGTGGGTTTTCAAAAAGAAAGAATAAAACTGAAATTTTTATTTAAAGAACTCCACCCATGATTAAAGGAGATCACACAAGAAAACCCAAGTGAAAATAGGTTAAAACGAGACTTAAATTAAAGAAAATCCATTTTAGGCCTTTCAAACCAAAATTCCCAAATTCCACTTTTGAAATCATAATTTAACAAGTTTTAGATGACAAAAATCAAAGTAAATAATTGAAATAGTAATCTGGATCTTACCCAAGCTTAAAAATGGAAGAACTCGTCTAAAAATCTCTTGACTTGAAGCCCAAAATCTCAAAAATGAAAGAAAATTTGAGAAAGACATATTTTTATACTCTCAGCGCTGTCCACTAAGTGGTCAAATGGACACTTAAGTGGTCACTGCTAAAGAGAGTGTTGATAACTAAAACTATCCCCTACCTTTAATTCGGAGACTGCTAAAGTGGTCAAGGTCCTTTTTAGAGGTACTTGGGCTACCAGCTAGGCCTCCGCTTTAGCAATCCCGTGGCTGCTAAAGCGGCTACACCATATTATTGATGTATCAGCAACTTTACTAAACAAGAAAAGTTGTAGATCAAGCCCTTGGAATTCATTTAAAATCTCTTGAAGGCAAATAAAATATAATACTAGACTAAAATCGATGTTCTAGTCTCAGTAGCACTATTAGATATTCAAAAAGAGTTTATTGTCACATAATTGACCCCCAAAATAAATTTTATAATTTTTTGAATCGAGGATCAAAATGAGATTCAAAAGCCATAAAATCAAACCAATCATGGTATTAACCCAAAGTCAATGTTCTAAAACTACTATCGCAATATATTTTCCCATTCAACACACAAAATAACAAATGTTAATCAAAATCAAATATGACCCCTTTTTAAGATCATAAAAACACAAACTCACACAAATTATTTTGAATTAAAATGGGAACCACACCAACCATACCCACACCCCAGAAACATTATGTAGCAACCACGAGGAGGATTGAAATGGTAAAGAAACCTAAAAAGGGAAAAAATTCATAGAATCAAGTCCATACAACTGTGACAGAGGACGCCTAAAATATGACAGTACCTCAAGTCACCAACTATCTCATGCACAAGCTCAGCCATCTCACGTAGTACTTGTACTAGGATCTACACTAAAAGGACACAGTAGGAATTAGTATGATCTACTTGTATTCAGTAGGTAACATCGTATTAAGCAAAGCAAAAAATAAGATAATTAAGATATACTATGAGCAAGTCACCTGCAAGTAGATATACCATCTCTACAACTGTTCTAATATATAAATACACAAAAAATTAAAACAACACACATATATATATATGTGTGTGTGTGTGTGTGTGCGTGTGAAAATACATTGAAACTAACCAAAAGTGAATAAAACTAGGAAAATCAAGCAAGATACGGCTATAAATATAATGCAATGCAATGCAATATGGATGGAAAGAATGATGAAAGTCATCGCATGAATTTCTATATAAACCGACCAAGATCATAGCTCTAGGTAGGACCCACGGGGTGTTTGCAACCCATATACTATATCTCCTATCTCAATCTCCACTCACCTCTCTAGCTCATGTTCAAGGAGAGGATTTTCACAAAAGTGTCTCATTTTCTTTCAAAAATAGTATTTCTCATTAGTACTAGTATCTCATGAATGTATATATATGGAATGAGGATCTAATGCTCACAATCAACTCAATATAATGATATCCAATGAATCTAATATGTGTGTGTGTGTGTATATACATACATATATATGTATATATATACACACACATATATATATGCATATATGTGTGTGTGTGTATATATGTATATATATAAGTGAAATCAGAAATCAACTCAATATGTCCACAATTCTTGATCATCTATTCTAATTAGGCACCATCAGAATAAATATGCATGTAAGACATTATTCATATCATATTAACCCCTAACTTAGGCATTTTTATCATGATAAAGACAAACAATGCACAAATAAGACCTACATTAGTAAAATAAACCCCCACATAGGTATCTTATTTAGAATAAAGGCATTCAAATGCATAGATTAGGTCAAGGATGTCAAATAAAACCCCACACGGGCAACACATAATACCAGATATCGTAAACCAACAAGAATAAAATATAACCCTCCACACGGGCACACAAAAGTAAAAGAATAATCTTGAAATGTAAATCCCATAGTTATTTCCCCAACCCATAGCATGCTTTAATTATTATTTAATATCTCCAGCTCAATCTGAAAGAAATTAAGCCATAACCTACCTCGAAATGATAAAATTCCTATCTTAAGGTGGTTCAACATGGAGCCTTCCCTTTATGAATGACCTTAGAATCAACTAAAACATTCAAATATTGCATTTACATGTTAAAAAAAATAAGGAAACCCATATTGCCCATAGTCGGGTTGGATCAAAAACATATTCAAAAAATGAGTTCAAAAATGAAAGGGGTAAAATATGAATTTTATTTTAAAGCACATTTTCCAAGGTTATAAGAGTCAATAGGAGAAATCCCACATTAAAAGGGTTAATGAGGTCTACATCAAACAAAAATCCTTTAAAGTTTACCCTTTAAAACCCTAAATTTCTATTTTGAAATAATGATTTAAATTGTTTTTGATGATATAATCAATGAAAAATAATGAGAATAAGGTTTTGAAGCTTACCTAATTTCAAATGATGAAGAAACCCTAGGAAATCACCCAAATCAAAATCTTGAGGTCCAAAAATGATGGAGTTTAAGAATTTTGAGGATTTTATATTGTTCAGTAAATAAGGCCTCACAAACATAGACAACCCTTCGCATTTGCGAGGGTCAACTTTGATGAACAAATTAATTTGGCCTTTGCATTTGTGCTTCAGGATTCGCATTTACGAAGGTCCAAGAATCGAACCCTCGCATTTGCGACATCCCAATCACATTCGTAAAGAAGGTATTAGCCTGGTCTAACACAATTACTCATTATGATTGTGGTTACCACCTGACGACCGCAAGGGGATTTTCTTCTCAGTTCTATAAAGAAGGTTTTACACCTGCACTAGATTCAATAACCCAACTAAATGCAACTAGAAAAGTTTCCAAATAAATCATCAAAATTTATTCAAGGCCTGGCAGAAGTAAATCATATACGATACTAGGTCATATTAGATGTTTTGTTCTCAATTGGGACATTGGATATTCAAAAAAATATTGTTTTTTTATAATTTTACGCCTAGACCCCCTATTTACTATTTTCCAAACAGAGGATAAAAATGCAATATAAAGGTCCCAAACCCAATCCAACCAAGCTACCAACCCAAATATGATATTCCAGATCTGCTGGCATAGTCCATATTTCAATACAACACTCAGGACAATGAATGTTGACAAAGGTCAACTATATGGCTTCTCTAGACTCTAAAATCCACAAACTCGCATAAATCATTGTCAATCGCATCAGAAACCATGGCAACCACCTAAAAACTCCAAAATTAACATGAGACAACTACAAAAAAGGTAAATATGATCAAATAAATAAAAATAGTGTCACGACCTATGCCAAGGCCCTAGACTCGATGGGCATCCCGAACCATGAAGTCCTGAAAGACCCCTTAGCATACTATCATAAGCATAACACAAAAGAAAATCAAAGTGTGAACTCTATAATGAAATTTAAGTTGATTTTGTGATCAATATTTCAATAAAGTTATGAAAATACAATAACCAAATCTCATCTACAAAGTCTCTAATGATAACTAACTTTATATGCCGAGACAAGGCCCCTGGTTGGACCATAAACTAAAAGAAGTCAACCTATGAATAAATTCTCTTTGAAAGATGGATGGCTCACCAAATGTATCGTATCCAAATTTTTTATTGACGTGATGGGCCATAAGATTGTGCCTCAGAACCTGTATTATGGCGGTCTCAATACTTGGAAAGTATTGGTACGCATAACAACCAAAATATAATGTATATTTCACGTAAAATAATTGAGGGAATTATGAAAACCATTTATCCTAATATATAAAAAAACATATGGGCATATTTAAAGAGCTTTAATTAAATCTTGCAAAAGCATAACTTAACTCTATCTTCTTTATCTTAGTTCTGGGCTAGATGATACAATCTACAGTTCTAAAAGATATCCCATGGGATATAAGGGATCCGCCCTTGACTCAGCGATCAAGCCCCCAACCCAAGTTTACTGCAAGGGCTAGAGTTTCTGATTTTTCATATGCCATAGAGATTAAAGCCTACATAAAGTCCATGTTTTAAGACATAATAAACCCACATCGGTAAAATACGATTTCAGGTAATGAGTTATCTGAACTTATGCCTTCTTCGGGTAATCATCTAACCCTCTATGAGCCCCTTTTTAGACTTTCAAAACATGCACCTTACTCAACACATGATCTGAAGTATGAAAAGTCTGTAGTTTATTCTACTATGAGTCTGTCATGACAATTATCTAATTTGGCATCGTTATAACAAGACTGTCAAGTCATATAAGCCATATTATGTCTATAACCCTTTTAATTAAAAGCATGTTACTTGAAAACCAAAATGATTCAACTATCATATGAGAGTTCTTATTTCAAAACATATAAAACTTATGTGAAACACTCTCTTTTCAATACTTTAACAAGTGTGGCCAATTCTAACATAAACACATGTAATTCTTCACTAGGAAATGAGAGCATTTTGATCAATAATATAACACCCCATATTTTAGGACTAGTCTTTAAACCACTGTTCCTAGATTCATTTAGAGCCTTTGGTTCATTCAAAGTTTGGTATTCAATTCTACAAGGGTATACTTTGAATGTGTAGAACTTTTTATACACGTAGAATTTTAAAGCTAAAGACCCAGCAAATAGTAGATGATTAGTTAGATTTCCACAGATACCAATTTCACCTTAATTCGATACACCAGCGACATATTATAGCCATTTTTATGAGAGGCAATGAGGTCACGTGATAATCCCACACTGCGGGGCTTACATCACCGCTATAGAGTGGGTGTCGTAGGCTCTATCACCCCGAACTAAAAATATAATCACCTAGCCCATTCTTTTACATTTTTAACTTCTTAAGGGTTCAGAGTCACTTTGGTCCTTTCCCCTCAACCTCAAACGTCCAAGGGATGATTTATAGCATCAAAAAGGGCATTATTTGCCCATCTTCTTCAAAATTACTCTCATAACCCCCCCCCCCCACACACACACACACTTTACCCCATGAATAATGTACAAGGCTTCCTCTTAAGAACACAAAGAATTCAAGATTTCTAAGTTCAAGAAACATTAAGAAATTCCCAAGAATCTTTAAGAAATCATCTAATTAAGGTAAGTAGGAGTTCATCCATGGGTCACCTTTTACCCATGGAGCCCAAAAACCCCATTTTCAAGTTCAAAGTTATGATCTTTACATGTTAATATGAATTATATCTATGAAACCTCCATCAATTTTGATTATGTATCATGTTTATAAATGATTTTCATTGAAATTGCCTTGATATGTTTGAATGGTAATTTTCACATGTTAAATCCTTAACCCATGTTTTTGAGATTGAAATTATGTGATTTCATGGTTTAACTACTCTTATGTTTTAACTCATGATCCTTATGTGTTTGATTTCAAGTTAAGAGT